>NW_012109652.1:683403-701091 GCF_000951045.1 Mandrillus leucophaeus | reverse complement strand
CCACAGACTTTTGGCCTTGGACAGAGAGTGACATTGGCTTTCCTGGCTCTGAGGCCATCTGAGTTGGATTCAGCCATCCTGCAGGAATCCCAGGGTCTCCAGCTTGCAGACAGTCTGTCATGGGACTTCTCAGTCATCAGAATTGTGTGAGCCAATTTCCTTAATAAATCCCCTCTCGTATCTCTATATACATATTCTATTGGTTCTAGTTCTCTGGAGAACCCTGATTAGTACCGATTTGGTATTGGGGAAGCTGAATTTCATTCCTTCTTACTGTATTCCTTACAAAACAATAAAAAAGATCTGTGAAATTGCTCCTCCACAAAAAGACTGTGATAACTTAAGTGTATGAAGCTACTTAATGGTGAAAGATAAAAGTTTAAACACTAATTATTATTGGTGCTGTGAAGGTGAAAAATTGCTTAATTGCTGAGCAATGACCAGACTTTCAAATGAGCAGCATATAGTTACAAAATGTGTAGACCCCAACCACTATCCAAATACAAGTGTGGTGAGTGTTTCAAAGATCAAGTGAAAACACAGGCAAAAAATACAAGAAATCTCTCCTGCCAAACTATTCAATTGTGTATGACTTCTGCCCCTTCACACAGAGTGCCAACTGGCTATGCCATGTGTATCATCTTTGTGTTATTTCTGATACTGGAGGTATAAATTGTACAGAGACTTTTAGAGAGTTCTAATTTGTTTCATGCAATTTTTGCAAATTTGACTTCAGGAAAGTACATTATCACAATTGTTGACTTTGTAAACAAGAACGTTAAAACTTCCTCAATAAATGTAGAGATGTTCTTTTTGTGCATCTGTGGTTGCAAAAGATACTATTTCTTGACAGCTCAGCTCTTTGGGTGACTGCATATGCAGGGGTGACTCACTGAGGTTTTTGATGGATCTGGTCAAACGACTTAGGTTGTTTCTCATGATATTAATGTTTCAGATGACTGTAGCTATAAAGCTGGGTGCACATAATTACGCACCAAAGTGATGTGCACTTATACCATTCACTTTTTGATAGATTTCTTTATGGATATGGTTCATCTCTTCATAGCTCTTATATCTGTGTGACTGTCATTAGAATTCCTGGGTGTTTATGCTTGCAAAAATTTACATGTGATTATTTATATGTGTCTGTTTTACTGTACAAAGTGGCCTATGAAGTAGTATTCTTTCATGTTTTATGTTTCTTAAATAAATTCCTATTTAAAAACATAAATAAATGTTTTTTAAGAAAAAAATTACAATTATATTTTCCAGAATTATGTTTTTGGTATTACGAAATTCAGGATTGTGTCTTTTGGGATTATGATCAGCACTGGTTTTTCCCATCACAGAGCATCCTTATGCTTAGCTCCTGGGGCCCTCAATAGAAGCCAGCCCCCTTCTTGTGCCCCAGTGGGCAACCGACCACCCCAATGGAGAGAAACCAGAAGGAGTACAGTAGCCAGCTCTATAACCAGTAGAAAAAGAAACACTTAGGCCGGGTATGGTGGCTCAAGCCTGTAATCCCAGCACTTTCAGAGGCCAAGGCGGAAGGATCACTGTCTGAAGCTGAGGGCGGTGGGAGGCAAGGAGTTCGAGACCTGCCTGGCCAACATGGTGAAACCCCATCTCTACTAAAAATACAAAATGCTTAGACCTAAGTATTTCCTTTGTTTCTGGGTGATTGTAAACAGTATTATATTTTAAATTTCAGAGTCCATATGTTTATTGCTAATATGTAGAAATATAATTCAATTTTCTATGTTTATCTTATATTCTGTGACCTCGCTGAACTTTTCAGTTCTAGTTTTTTGTTTGTTTTTATAGATTCTTTGGAATTTTTTATGCAGATAAGCATGCTATCTGCAAACAGGGATAGTTTTATTTTCTCCATTTCAAAGTATATGCTTTTTATTTCCTTTTCTTGCCTTATTGCACTGTCTAAACTTCCAGTAGTATGTTGAATAACAGTGGCAACAGAGGACATCTTGCTTTGCTCCTGACCTTAGGGAAAAAGCACATAGTCTTTCATCATAAAGTGTATTGGTAACTGTAGGTTTTTGTAGATTTATCAAATTGAGGATGTTCTCCTCTCTTCCTAGGTTTCTGAGAATTTTTATCATGAATGGATGTTGAATTTTGTCAAATGCTTTTTCTGCCTCAGTTGATATGATCATATGTATCAGAGAGGATTCTCCAGAGAAACAGAAATGATAAGGAATCAGCTCATACTATGGTGGAGGCTGAGAAGTCAGATCCAGGAGAGCTGATGGTATAGTTCCAGTCTGGGACTGAAAGCCAGAGAAATAGAAGTGCCAGGTTCCAGTCTAAGTCCAAGTCTGAAGACAGGAGGAGATCAATGTCCCAGTGACAAAACAGGCAGAGAGAAAGAATTCTTTCTTACTTAACCTTTTTTTTTCTATTCAGGCCTTCAATGGGTTGAAGGAGGCTCACGCACACTGGGGAGGACAGCCTGCTTTACTCAATCTAGTGATTCAAACGTCAATCTCATCCAAAAGCACCCTTACAGACACACCCGGAACAATATTTAACCAAATATCTGGGCACCCTGTGGTCCAGTCAAGCTGACACATAAAATTAAACATTGTGATTTTCTTCTTTGGCATGTTAATCAGGGGGATTACATTGATTGATTTTCAAATATTGAACCACACTGTATCCTTAGTACAAACCCTGCTTGGTTATGGTATGTAATTCTCTTTTAAATGTTGTGGAATTCTAGTTTGCAAATATTTTGTCAATGGTTTTTGCATCTATGTTCATGAGAGATATTAATCTGAAGTTTTCTTTTTGCATCGTTTTACATGTAGAGCCATGGTAATATTAGTTTCATAAAAATAATTGGAAAATGTTTCTTCCTTTTCTATGCTCTGGATGATTGTGTAGATTACTATTAATTCTTTAAACATTTGGCAAAATTTTCCAGTAAAACTTTCTTGGCCTGGAGAGTTCTTTTAAGGAGTTTTAAAATTATTAATTCAATATTCTTCATAGATATGGGGCTATTCAAATCATCTATTTCATGCTGGGTGAGTTAGGGTAGCTTATATGTTTTAAGGAATTGGTTTGTTTCACCTAAGTGCTTTGTGAGAGTAGTGTTATTCCTGGTATTCTCTTGCTTCACTCTGGATATTGTATGGTCTGTAGTGATGTTTCTTGTTTTATTCCTGGTATGCATATTTTGTCTTCTCTCCCTTTTCTTTGTCAGTCTTGTGAGAGGTTTGTCAATTTTATTGCTCTTTTCAAAGAACCAGCTTTTCATTTCACTGATTTTCTCTATTGTTTTTCTGTTTTCACTTATATTGTTGTCTTCTCTTACCTTTATTATTTTCCTGCCTCCTGTTTTGCATTAATTTCGCTCTTTCCTTTCTACATTTTTTTTTCTTAAGGGAGCGGCTTTTCACTTTTCTGATGGATGCATTTAGTATCTCCCTCTCAGCACTGCTATAGCTGTGTCACATACATTTTAATATGTTGTATTTTTGTTTTTATTCAGCACAGTGTATTTAAAAAGTTTCCCTTGAAATTTCATTTTTAACCTATGTATTATTTTTGAAGTGTGTTGTTTAGTTTTCAAGTGTTTCCACCTGGTATCCGTGATCACCCATGAGTGAGGGGATCAAATTGGCTGTTAAATCCTTCATAATTTGGCTCAATTCAGTTTTCCAGCCCCATTTCCCATTACTTCTTGCAACAAAAACCTATTTCTAGCCAAGTTTAATGTTTCATACCACTCTCTTAATATTACCATGTGCCTTTTTGGCTTTGCATTTTTGCTTATTTTTAAAATTCTTGGATGACCACATTTTCTTTTCATTTCCTAAATAACGGCTGCAAAGTTACCTTAAGGCTATACTATAAGGAAGCTCATACTAAATCTTCTTAGTTTAGAATAAGTTTGTAGTTGAAATTATAGAAGTATAATGAGGAGTAATGATGCTGGGTGAAAGATGTGATCTGAAAAAAGTGATCAGATTAATGTCCAGAGTCCGGGTTCCTAACTATACACCCATTTTTTCCCCAAACAATATAGAACACTAAGCCCTGAGAATGTAGGATGAATGTCTACCACCACCTGAATGAGTGAGTCTACAGTCAATTGGCACTCATATTCATTTGCTCAGAGAATTTGAGTAATTTTCTCATGTTTTCTCAGTTTATTATGAACAGGGCTAACAACGATTCATTTGCAAAGTGCCCAGGGTAAGAAGATCTCAAATTTGAAAAGCTTTAAAAAATATAACTGATAATAGCATGGCATAAGATTTCTCAGAAACCTTTATAGTCTTTAATCTAAGAGAACAAATACATCTAACTGAGGTCGGTTGAATAATGAAAAATAAAAATTCTGTTTTGGAAATCCAAAATACATTCAAAGAAAATTATCAGGTAGCAAATTTCATGCAAACAATTTCATTTTATTAGAACCCTTTGAGTATATATTGTACTCCTTTCTAAGTTCAAAGAGTTTAGTTCAATTATTTTTTACAAAATCCAACATATAATCATCCAGTAAAGTCTACTGGGTAGTAAATGAATCATTGAATAATACTTTTCTATGCAGGTTTGCAGATGTGTTTATTTCTAACATGCAATTTCACCAACTAAAACCATATCCGTTTCCTGCCTGAGTGACATTTTGACCTCTTGGGGGATCATTCTAGAATTCCTATCCCTTCTGAGGCACTGCTTCCTAATGGTAGTTGGGAGCCCTGTGAATTCTGATACTGGCTTTTCCTTCATGTCACACATGAGCGGGTCTTGGGTTAGTGCATTAGGCAGTGGGCCTCACGTTGGGGTCCTTAGACTAACTCTATCCTTGGGAGAACTGTGAAAATGTACTTTCTGAAGCTCTACCTACTACTCACAGAATTAGATTATCTCTGAGTGATTCCCAAATCAGTATGTTTTTCAAGTACCCTAAGTGAAGTAAGAGCTCATTAACATTTATGAGGTAGCCAGGTGTGGTGGCTCACACCTATAATCCCAGCATTTCAGAAGGCTGAGGTGAATGGATCACGTGAGCCAAGGAGTTCAAGACCAGCCTAAGCAACTGGCAAAACCCTGTGTCTACAAAAAATTAAAAAATTAGCAAGCATGAGGCTGGGTGCGGTGGGTCACGCCTGTAATCCCAGCACTTTGGGAGGCTGAGGCGGGCATATCACAAGGTCAGGAGTTCAAGATCAGCCTGGCCAAGAAAGTGAAACCCTGTCTCTACTAAAAATACAAAAATTAGCTGGGCATGGTGGTGCGCGCCTATAATCCCAGCTACTTGGGAGGCTGAGGTAGAGAATTGTTTGAACCTGGGAGGTGGAGGTTGCAATGAGCCGAGATCGCGCCACTGCACTCCAGCCTGGGCAGCAGAGCAAGACTCCATCTTAAATAAATAAATAAATAAATAAATAAATAAATAAATAAATTAGTGAGCATGGTGGCGCACACCTGTAGCCCCAGCTACTCAGGAGGCTGAGGTAGGAGGATTGCTTGAGCTTGGGAGATTGAGGCTGCAGTGAGATCTGATCACACCATTGCACTCCAGCCTGGATGACAGAGCAAGACTTTCCCCCCTCACCCCGAAGAACCTAACAACAACAACAACAAAATAAACAAAAAACGTGTATGAATCACTGGTCTGAAATAAGACAATCCACATTTTCAGGCATGGAATTCCCCTGTATGTTGTGTAATTTGGCTCACCTGCCCACAACCCTGGGCCATCACATATAGTGTGGCTATTATTCTACCTAACATTGCTCCCTGCATCTAGGGGCCATTTCACATTACTTTTGTATCAGCTGATGGGGGCACAGGTCACCACTTTACTCTTCATTTTATCAGCAGTCATTTCCCTTACCTACTGCCTTGGTTTCCATGTACTCTTTAGTATCATTGACTATTTGTTGTATTATGTTGCATGTATTTATAGGCTCTTAGGTTATTGTTTTTAGTTGTATAACATGTCAGTATATTTTGTCTCTCCAACCGGATTTAAACTCCTTGAAGACAGAGAATGACTTTGTTTCTTTAATATTCTGGAACAGTTCCTTGCTCGGGACTCTGAGGCCAGCAGGTGTTCATTAATGCATTTTAACAGACTGGTTTTCTGCATACACACGTTCAGTTTTAGAAGAACACTCTGAAAATGTGGTGCCTGGGTGTCCAGATATAGATTACCTAATGAGATACGGGAATACAGCACTGGGTGCATGGTTCCTTCAGCACTTTGTGTGAGGGAAAGGACCATTTTGTCAGAGCCTCACTAGCATCCATAGGGATTTGTGATTAATTAAAAATGTTGGTGATCATCAGTGCCTGAGAGTCAGGGGAGATGAATACTCAGCATCTGCTCCAATAATAACTTAAATACCCCCAATTTTTGTCTATATTCTAAGCACCTGAATATCTATTTATTCTAGGAGCATCTTAAAATGATAGATGACATTTCACTTAAAACAATGAGCGTTTCCTAAAATCTCAGGTACAGATTTTTCTAGAAAAATCTTTACACTTTTTTTAAAGATGGTAGACTTTGCATGTTTATGTATGTGTGTGCACAGTGTATATACAAATGTGTAGACAGTTAGAGAGGTTACCTGATTTTTAACTCTCTATAGAGAGAGCACACTCCAGGAACATGTGCTAATTGGTGCACAGAGTTTAGTCACAACTATAACAATTAAATCCAGCCCAAGATGTAAAGTTTTATATCTTTGTGGTAACTGTCCCTCAGTGATCAGTAAGTTAGTGAGTGTGCCTGTGTTGATAAGTCTGTTTTAGGCCAGGAATGGTGGCTGATGCCTGTAATCCCAGGGCGTTGAGAGACAGAGGTGGGGAGATCCCTTGAGCTCAGGAGTTCAAGACCAGCCTAGGTAACATAGCTAGACCTTGTCTCTATAAAAATAAAATTAAATAAAATTAGCTTGATGTGGTGATGTGCTCCCGTATTCCTAGCTACTGGAGAGGCTGAGGCAGGAGATCACTGGAGCCCATGTGTTGGAGGTTGCAATGAGCTATGATTGTGCCACTGCACTTTAGCCTGGGTGACAGAACATTATCTCATTGAACGAAAGAAGGAAAGACAGAGAGAGGGAGGGAGGGAAGAAGGGAGGAAGGTGGGGTGGGGAGAGAGAGAGAAAGAAAGAAAAAGAAAATAAGGAAGGAAGGAAGGAAAGAAGGAAGGAAGGAAGGAAGGAAGGAAGGAAGGAAGGAAGGAAGGAAGGAAGGAAGGGAGGAAAGAGAATCTGTTCTAACTTTGAGCTTAAGTGAAATTTTACCAAAGTAAACCATTAAAGCCAATATAAGATGTTTCACTACACTTGTTTATAGAAATGATCCGTATGCAAAGACATGGATCTGAAGTTTCTTTTAGAACTAAGGCAGGAATGTACTTTGGTTCCTCCGAGAAACTGGCACACTTACTCCTTTTTGAAAACAGGAACTGCATAATTGACAGTGTCTGCCTTTCTGTTTGGCTGCCAAAAACCTTAGAACCAAATTTAAAGCTCAGCTATGCCAATTATGTGGAGATTTAGCAGCTGAATATCTATGTTATTTTATCAAGTTATCTTGACATTCTGCTCATTATTTTTCAGATGCCCTCTACCTGAGATCCTTCATGGAAAAATGTGGAATTAATACATTAGTAAAATAAATAAGATAGGGTTGTTTCTTTGTGATTTAGGAGGGGTAAAGATATTGGCTGTCACAGAACCTCAATTCTCACCCACTAAACAAGAACAATAACACTTTCCTACTTCCTTCACAGGATGGGTGTGAGGATTAATTTAGGCCAGGTCAATTATAAGAAACTATTCAGAAGGAATTTTTTGCAGAGAAGGTCCCAGCTTTAAAGCTGAAGCTATATTTACTCTAAGGATTTGGAGAGGTCACTAAGGTGTGTGGGGCGGGCCAAGGAAGACTGGAGGAGAGAGTGGATTCTAGAAGACAATCAATCCAATTGGGTGAATGGAGGACTAAGGTGAGCTCATTGTCCAGGACCAACGGATCAATATTAGTGGGTGGAGTAATTGTATTCATAGTATACTAGCCCCTTTATGCCATACTTGTGCTGAGGCCCTGGTTAGAGAAAGTATACAAATTAGAAGACCTGTTTCACTAGAATCTCTATAAGATGCCGAGAACATAAGGCAACGCTTCGGTAACCAGATAATAGTGCAAAGCATAAATCTACCCTTGGTGCCTCCATTTCCTCACCCCCCATTTATTCTTCAAAATACTCCAATCTTCTTAAGGTGATCAGCCAAATTATCCTCAGATAATAGAAATGGCTTTGAAGAAAGTTCAGTGGTGACCTCAGAATAGCGAAGTCCGGGGTTTCATCTTACAGGTCTCTCTGAAATATGACAGTGCACATTACCTTATCTACAACGTGCTCCTGTCTGGAGTTACAGGACCCCATCCCTCTCTCTGACCATTTTTCTCCCCTTTGCTGCTGGTTCCTCTGCTGCAATCACTTTCTAACACTCACTGAACTGGGGTCAGCCCTTAGACCTGGTCTCATTTCCCTCTGTACACTTTAGGATTCTGGGTATCTTGTTTGACAAGTTATACATACTAATAATAGTCAGCATAACAATGCATGTTCATCACTTATTTTTAAAAATAGAACATATTCACATCTATCTGACTGAATTTGCATTTTGAAATGACTCCTTGAATCAGAGAGAAAAGGAACTAGCATGTGGAGAATTGTATCTAAGTCTAGATATACCCCTCAGCCTTTTCAGACACACAGATGATATCATTTATGCAGGAAAAAATTGAGAGCTACCTATCCCCTCCATTCCTAGCGAATCTACCATCTAATCCCATGACCCTAAAACTGTATCTTTATCCCAGAAATTTCTCCTGACTTCTAGGCTGACACTGAACAGGATCATACTTGAATGTCCCTTAGGAATTCAAACTCAAATTCATTGTCTTTTCCCTCCGAATATGTTTCTTCTCTTTTGTTCATCAACCCACCAGGAGTTATTCTAGATTTATTCTCCTGTCTGCCTCACTGCGTTTGTGTCTGTTCTCATGTTGCTATAAAGAAATACCTAAAGTTGGGTAATTTATAAAGAAAAGAGGTTTAATTGTCTCACAGTTCTGCAGGCTGTACAGGAAGTGTGGTGCCAACATTTGTTTCTGGGGAGGCCTCAGGAAGCTTCCAGTTATGGCAGAAGGCAAAGGGAGAGCTGGCACATCACGTTGCAAGAGCAGGAACAAGAGGGGGTGGGGAAGGTCCCAGAACTTACTAAGGGAGAACTTACTCATTACCAAGGGGATGGTGCTAAACCATTCATGAGGGATCTGCCCCATGATCCAATCAGCTCCCACCAGGCCCCACCTCCAACACTGGGCATCACATTTCAGGATGAGATTTGGAGAGGACAAACATTCAAACCATATCACCCACATTTGCATCTGGCCTCCAAATTGCCTATATTTCTGTGTCATGCTTTACAGCTCTGTTCCTTCCTCTAAATCCATGGCCTTCGCATGTTAGTGAATATCAGAATCCCCGGGAGGGCTCGGTACAACACAGATGGTTGGGCCCCATCTCTGAGTTTCAGATTCCATGTGGATGCGCACTCTAACAAGTTCCCACACCGTGCTGAATAAGGCTGGTTGAGGGGAAAAGGGTGGGCAGCCACACTTTGGGAAACACAGACTTAACTCATTACTCTTAGTGCTTTGTTTTGTCTCTAATCCTTTCCTACTTGTCCTAGGTAATAGTCTCTTTAATTTCCTCGCCCCACCTCATGAAACTCCAGTGTTTCCTCTCTACCAGTACTGCCTGATAGAACTTTCTGTGAGGATGGAAATATTCACATGCACTGTCCAACACAGCTGCCACTAGCCACATGTAGGTACTGAACACTTCAAATGTGGCTGCTGCCCTCAAGGAAATGAATTCTCAATTATTAAATAGTTATTTAATTTTCAATGTGGCTAGTGGCTACTGTATTGGATGCTGCAACTCTATATTGTTGTCAGACCCTTCCAGGACGAGAGTCTATTCACATTTCTTCTTTATTTAAAATGTCCTGATGGTGCCACATCGTCTACAGATTAAAGGTAAGGATTATAGTGTGATTCGTGTCTAGCTTTGAAATCAGGTGGACCTGAGTTCGAGATGGCTGTGATATTTAATAGCCATGTTGCTTTAGGTAAGTGAGTTAATCATTGATCTCAGTTTCCTTGTCAATGTAAATAACTTATTATAGTGATCGTAGAAAGTGATCAGTAGGCAGGATCTGTAAATCATAATGAGAAGCTGATACATACTCACTAATAATAATGATAATGATAGTTATTGCTCCAAACTTCTTTGTAAGACATGTAAGTCCCTTCATAACTGGGGGCTTGCCTTGCTTAAAAAATTTGATTTTGATATATCTTGTGTATTAGTCTGTTTTCATGCTGCTGACAAAGACATACCTGAGACTTGACAATATAAAAAGAAAGAGGTTTAATGGACTCACAGTTCCACATGACTGGGGAGGCCTCACAATCATGGTGGCGTGTCTCATGTGGTAGCAGACAAGAGAAGAGAATAAGAGCCAAGTGAAAGGGGTTCCCACTTATCAAACCATCAGATCTCGTGAGACTTATTCACTACCACGAGAACAGTATGGGGGAAATTGCTGCCCTGATTCAATTATCTCCCACTGGGTCCCTCCCACAACACCAGGGAATTATGAGAGCTACAATTCAAGATGAGATTTGGGTGGGGACACAGTCAAAAACCATATCACCTTGTCTTGTACCTTAACTTCTAGAATTCTAAATTGTTTGCATTTACCCCCAATATTATCAAATGAACGTATGCTTCTGTGCCTTTGGTAATAATGGTTCTTTGCTAGTCCACCCTGGTGAAAATTACTTACCTTTTTACATTAAGCCCATAGGGTTACTTTATCTATGAAACCCTTTACTTTCCCCTATTACATCAGATAGAGCTGAGGACCTCCTCCTTTGTGTCTACAATGCACCATTTCTATCATGGCAATTTTTATTACACTTATTTGTCCATGTGTAATTCCTTCTCCCAGACTGCATTTCTAGAAAACGGGGCCATTTTAAATATTTCAACTCTTAGGACCCAGTACATGATACATTGCAGGCTCTGAAAACCTGTCTGTTGAGTGAATGACTGACCAGGTCCTGTTAAAGGGCAGAACTCGGTAGTTTCCTGAGCAATAGAAAACCATTCAAATCTTTAGTATAAGATTTGTTCCTAATTAGCTCATAGCTTACAGTCAGCCTACTGGCTTTGCTGATCCTTAGAAGTGGAAGATGGGAATAGAGCCGTCCAAGATTCCGTACAGCTCTAACACACTCAATCCTCATTGTCTTCTACATAGACTTTTAATTTTTTTTAAGTTCTACTGTATTACACTAACATGGAATATATTATTTTGGCACCAATGAAAATATTGTTTCTTGGAAGTAGGATACAGATTTAAAGTGATTACTTGTTATTTTTTGTTTGTTTTAGCTGAAGTCAATATCCCAACATTTATAGAAACTTTAAACACTGAAAATAGAAATTCAAAATCAACCCTAAAAGGCAGGAAATGGCAAAATAGAGTGTGTGATCAGGAAATATTAATAGCAAGGATCTTGGGAGGCTAAGACATTGGGCATAAGCACGGGGAAGACAAAAAGAAGTGTGAAAAGCCAGACTAAGACATATTGTGGAGGGGTTTCATTGCCATTGTTCTTAATCTAACAAAAAATAGGGAACCACAGGAATGTCAACCTGGCTATGGTGTTTTGGAGTCATCGTATCAGGAAACTTGAAGAAGATAAAGAACTTTCAACATTGAGTCCTGGAGGGACACGTTGTCGCTCAGAAACTAATGTGTTTGGAGGAATTGGAAAAAGGCAGGGAGACAGATGTTGCAGCTGACAAATATTCTGGCCTTAGATACTGATTAGCTATGGGGCGAGGGAAAGATGATGAAAAATTATTCCTTTCTTCATGCCTGCATACCAAGGACTGTGGTACAAATCCAATAAATATGGAAACCAAGTAGTCTGAGAGGGATAGCAAGAGTTTGGTTTTGAATATTTGACTTGGAAGTGACAGTGGAATGTCTTACAAGAATGCATAGTCAGAATCTGAAAACGAGAAGAGGAAAACCTTGAAGGCAAGATTTCAGACTGGGAATTTGAAAAGGGCAAAGAAAGAACATAAGCAGAAAACCTCGAGTCAAACATCAAGACAATCAGAGTGTTAGATTTCACCGGAACCTTAGAGGTCAGCTTGTTTCACTTTTTCATTTTATAGATGAGGACATTTAATGCCTGAGACTTCAAGGAAGGTTTAAGAAACTTATATCCTTATATTATGATTCATTCATCTATGAAAAAAGGAGAGATTTGAGCCAACTTTTTAATAGATACAAGCTGATTTTGTTTCTGTCAAGGAAATACTTCATCATTATTTTTTAAATACAGCAGGGAGAAGTGATCTTGCCTAAAAGCCATACTTTCTTGATTATCCAATGTATTTTTTTAAAATAAGACATGTTTTAGGTCCCATATTAAGAAAAAAATATTAGATATAATATGAAATCGTGCTCAGAGATGGGGATAAAACTCAAGATCAAAACTAAATACTTTAGAAAAAGTTGGTTTCATACTTCTGTTTTCAAATACTCAGAGCTATAATCTGACAGCCCAAGACAAGAAATGAAAAAAATAATTGAAGCTGACACCCTGGGTCCTGAAAGCTAACAGAATGATGTGGTATATTTCCCACAACCAAGTCATTTAGAGGAATGATACATTCATCTCTCTGGCTGGATATCTTAGGTTAAGAATTGGTTTACATAACAATCAGAAGATGGATGGGCAGTGCATTATGAGAAACATCTTTGTACATGATTTCCCACTCTATAGTTCCTGTCTTCTATGATGGAAACTGGAAATCCCGTTTGATTTATTTGCTTCTCTCTTTTTAGAAATGAAAAGTGCAAACAATATGTTAAAGCATAAAAAAGAAACCATAAATGTTAATAGATCTGATTATGAAAGTTAAAAATTTTTACATGGCATAAGGCTCCGTAAGCCAATTTTTAAGACACCGAAAGAAAATACTATAGAAACCATAAATAGTAAATATTCTGAATATTCAACATGAGTTTATTAAAAGACAGGTAACAGAGAATTACCCTTAGAGGAAAACAACCACATAAATTGAATGGTAATTTGCAAAAGAAAAGCAAAACCTGCCAAAGGCCATAATAATCTTACTATTAATCAAAGAATTCAATACTTGTTCTCTCACTGTCACAATCTCTGCCCAGTGGTCCCAAGACAACAATATTTGCCTGTCTTTGGCAAAGATTAAGCATAATGGTAATACCCAGTGTTGGGGAAATTAGCACTTTACCGATGGGGTATAAATGTTCTTCAGAAAATTTGGCAATTTAAATCATAATCTTAACAAATGTGCAAATTCTTTGTGCGAGGGAGATTTCTAAGATGGTCCCCAGTCCCCACTCTCGCCAATCCCTAACTCAGTACACACACTTGTGCAATCCACTCCCCTTGAGTGAGGGAGAGACTGTGGATATGAAGGGATAGCACTCCTGTGATTGTGTTACAGACTACGGCAAAGGTTAAGAGAGTTTGCAAATGTAATGAAGGTGCCTAATCAGTTGACTTTGAGTTAACCAAAAGGAAGATTATCCTCAATGGGTCTGGTCTAACCAAATGAGCTCTTTAAAAAAGAGTTTGGAGGCAAGTGACAGGAAGCAGGAACAGATGCTGTCCGTTGGCCTTGGAGACACACACTGTCCTATTGTGGCAATGGCTACATGGCAGAGAATGGCGACTGAGCTCTAGGAGCTGACAGTTCTATCACCACAGGGACCTGCATTCTACCAGCCACAGGGAGCTTGGGAAGGACCCTGTGCCCAGATGAGACTGCAGTCTTGGCTGACACCTTGAATGCAGCCTTGTGAGACACAGAGTGGAAAACCCAGCCAAGTCCTGCCTAGATCCCTGACCCACAGAAACTGTGAGGTCACAAACATGTGCTGTTTTCAGCTGCTGAGTCTGTGGTAATTTGTTTTACAGCAATCAAAAACTAATAAATTTTTTATTAAATAACTTAGCCCAATCTTGAGAATGTATCCTGAGGTATTAATCAGATACCCAAATAAAAAATATATGTATAAGGATGTTTATTTTAGAATCATTTACTGATAAAAGACTAGAAACAACCTAAAACTCCAGTCATAGTAGACTGATTCAACACATTCTGGTATATCATATATTATGTGGAAAGATTTAAACCAAAGTGGCAACTGATTATATGGATAGTAAGATGGTAAAGAATGTGCTTTTCCATACTTCTTGTTTTTATTTTCTTTGATAAATATCTATTGGTTTTTAAAACCGCCTCATTGATGCATAATTTAATGCCATAATATCCACTTGTTTTAAGCACATGATTCAATGATTTTGAAAAAATTTATTCAGTGGCACAACCAATGTCATAATCCGATTTGAGAATACTCTATCACTCCAAAATCCCTTATGCCTGTTTGCAGTCAATTCTCACTTCCATCCCGTTTCAGACAGCCACTGATCTGCTTTCTGTTTCTGGGGTTTTACCTTTTTTAGAATTTTCGCGTAATGGGAGTAATACAATAGGGAGTCTTTGTGTATGGTTTCTTTTATTTACCAGATTTTTTAGGTTCATTTTATTGTTGTATCTATCAGTTGTTATTCCTTCGTATTGCTGAATAGTATTCAGTTGTATAAATATACTATACTTTGTTTATGCATTCACCAGTTGATAGGCATTAGTTTTTTTTGTTTTTTTTTTTTTAGTATTTGGCTATTATGAATAATTCTGCTAGAAATATTTGTGGATAAAACTTTGTATGGATATATTTCATTTCTCTTGAGAAGATACCTAGGAATGGAATTACTGGGTCATACATTAATATTATTAATATTTAACTTAAAAAAAAAACCCATAAAACTGTTTTCTACAGTGACTGTACCATTTTACTTCATCACTAGCAATGGATAAGAGTTCTAGTTTCTTCACATTCATACCAATACCTGGTATTGTCAGTCTTTGTTACTGCAGTCATTATAGTGGGTGTGTGCTTTTAATTTACATTTCTCTAATTACTAAAGATGTTTAGTATCTTTTCATGAGCTTGTGAGCAATTTCTGTGTATGTGGTTTTTTTTTTTTTTTTTTGGTGAAATGTCTGTTCAGACCTTTTATCATTTTTATTGAATTGTTTGATATGTTATTGAGTTGTAAGAGTTATTAATGTATTCTGGATACAAGTCCTTTATTAGATATGTTTTTTTCAAATATTTTATTTCAGTCTATGGTTTTCTTTATTTTTCTAAAGTTGGCATTTGAAAAGTAGAATTTTTAAATTTTTATGAAGTTCAATTTCCAATTATATTATTTAATGAGTCACACTTTTGGCATCCAATCAAATAAAATTTTGCCTAAATTAAGGTCAGAAAGATTTTCTTCTGTTGTATTCTAAAATTTTATAGTTTTAGCTCTTACATTTAGGTCTATGTTCTATTTTGGAGTAGTTTTTGTGTCTAATATAAGCCAAGGATTTATGATCATTTTTTTCTCATGAATATTCAATTGTTTTAGCATCATTTGTTGAAACCACTCTCCTTTTCCATTGAATTGTCTTGGTCCCTTTGTCAAAACTCAATTGACCATAAAGGTGAGAGTTTATTTCTGGACTCTATATTCTGTTCCTTTGATTTATTTGCCTGTCTTTATTACTCCAATATTATTACACTCTTGATTACTGTAGCTTTATGGTTGGTATCAAAATTAGTCAGTGTGATATGAACAGGAGGTACTAGGTAGAAAAAGGTGGAGTCCCTGGTGAGGGCTCCACCCTCAAGCCTGGACCTGTGACCTAAAGTGAGAATGTGCATTTCTGTTTTCCCACTTGAATATTGCCTTTTCCAAAACCACCAAGGCCTGCCCTACTCCCCATCCTGCACCCATAAAAACCCTAGGCTACTGGCAGAGGGGCAGAGCAGCGCAGCAGAGAAGAGAAGCAGCAGCTTGACGTCAGTGAGAAGCAGTTTGATTTCAGAGGGACAGCTTGACGGTGGGATCTCAGAGAAGAGTTTGTCTGGGGATATTCCCAGCTGAACTCCAGGGGAAGACCACCTTTCCACTCTATTCCCTTTCCAGCTCCCCATCCCACTGAGAGCCACTTTTATTGGCAGTAAAATCCTCTGTATTTACCATCTTCAATTCGTTCATGCAACCTGATTCTTCCTGGATGCCGGACAAGGTCCCAGGTGTGGGTGCAAGAGGCTGTCACACTGACCCTCCACTGAGCTGTCCCATACTTAAGCCATCCACGGGTGGCAAAACTAAAAGAGCACACTGTAACGCATGCCCTCTGGGGCTCTAGGGGTCATGGGCAACTCCTAGACACTGCCACGGGACCACGTGGAGTTCTGCTCCTGCTGGTTGCCCAGAAGCACTCATCCTAGCCTCTGCACCCACTCACCTGCGTGCTTCCCCTCCCATGAGGGATTGAGACCTGTGGGCTGAGTAAACAAGCCAATCCCTTCACAAGTCTCATGAAGGGATCAAGGGAATGATCTCATTTCAAATGTACATTCACCAAATTTGTATTTCTTATTCAAACCTGTTTAGGCTATTCTAAGTATTTTCCATTGCCATATACTTTTTTTTTTTTTTTTTTGGATCAGCTTGTCCATGTCTATGAAAAAATGCTCCTGGAATTTTCATATGGATTGAGTTTCAGCTATAGATCAATCTGGGGAGAACTGTCATATTAACAATATTGTTTTTCAATCAATGAGCATGGTACATCTCCTTTCATTTAGATCTTTAAATTTCTCACGGTGATGTTTTATGATTTTTAGTGTGTAGCTCTACCTCAGGTTAATGCTAACATAATTCCAGTAAAATACAGCAACTTTAATATAGTTCCATTTCTTTCCTCTTCTTTGAGTTATTAGTGTCATAAATAAATAAACATACATATCCATAAATCTAACTCTGTGTGTATGTATAACATACTTAACAATAAAACTTTACAATAACGTTTAAAATGTCTATTTTCAAAAGGAAATTAAGTGGAAAAGGGGTCTTTCAATCTACCTACATTTTACCACTTCCAGTGCTTTTCATTCCTCCTCATGAATTTTAGTTTCTATCTGGGTATGTTTTATTAAGCCTAAGGTGCTGGGAATATTTTATTAAGCCTAAACTGCTTCCTTTAGTGATGCTTCTAGGTCGAATCTTCTAGTAATGCATTTTCTCAGTTTTTGTTTACTTGGAAATGTGTTTATTTTGCTTTTATTTTTGGGGGAATAGTTTCAATGGACACAGAATTCTTGGTTGAAAGTTAAAAATATTCAGCATGGCCGGGCACGGTGGCTCATCCTGTAATCCCAGCACTTGGGGAGGTCAAGGTGGGTGGATCACGAGGTCAGGAGATCCAGACCACCCTGGCTAGCACAGTGAAACCCCATCTCTACTAAAAATACAAAAAATTAGCCAGGCGTGGTGGCAGTGCCTATAGTCCCAGCTACTCAGGAGGCTGAGGCAGGAGAATGGCGTGAACCTGGGAGGTGGAGCTTGCAGTGAGCGGAGATTGCTCTA
>NW_012109652.1:675346-678273 GCF_000951045.1 Mandrillus leucophaeus | reverse complement strand
GAGACCCTGAAGGCTGTGCAGCGGGAGAACTGGAGGCTGATGCCCACCCAGAAACCAAAGCTACTGAGGCCGCGCCTGCTGTCTGGTGAGGAGTGTGTGCTGGATAGCCTGCGCATCTACCTGCTACCGGATGGGCGTGAGGAGGGTGCCGGGGGCAGTGCAGGGGGGCCAGCACTGCTCCCAGCTGAGGGCGCCGTCTTCCTCATCACGTACCACGTCATCTTCACAGGGATGCTCACAGACCCCCTGGTGGGGGAGCAGGTGGTGTTCCGCTCCTTCCCGGTGGCCGCGCTGACCAAGGAGAAGTGTATCAGCGTCCAGACCCCTGTGGACCAGCTCTTGCAGGACGGGCTGCAGCTGCGCTCCTGCACATTCCAGCTGCTGAAAATGGCCTTTGATGACGAGGTGGGGTCTGACAGTGTCGAGCCCTTCTGCAAGCAGCTGCATAAGCTGCGGTACACGCTGGATGTCAGGGCCACCTTCTCCTTCACCCTGGGCTCTGCCTACACACTGGGCAGGCCACCCCGTGTCTACACTGGGCAGGCCACCCCGTGTCACCAAGAACAAGGGTCTTTCCCTCAGAACCCTGTCCCAGAACCTGGTTAAGAATGCTAAGAAGACCATTTGGCGGCAGCATGTCGCTCGCAAGAAGTACAACCCCCCAAGCTAGGAGCGCTGGGGCCAGCCCCCTGAGGACCAGGAGGACAAGATCTCAGTGTCTGAGGAGCTGGAGCCCAGCACGCTGACCCCGTCCTCAGCCCTGGAGCCTTCAGACC
This sequence comes from Mandrillus leucophaeus, assembly GCF_000951045.1. Classification (NCBI taxonomy): domain Eukaryota; kingdom Metazoa; phylum Chordata; class Mammalia; order Primates; family Cercopithecidae; genus Mandrillus; species Mandrillus leucophaeus. Next base: position 677,497 of record NW_012109652.1, on the reverse strand, counting down.
GCATCACCATGAGCAGCCTCCTGGTGGAAAGGACTTGCCGCGATTACCAGTACCTCGGCCTGGGCACCCTGAGCAGCCGCCTGAGCTGGGTCAAGTCTGAATCCTTCTGCATTTCTCCGGTCAACCGCATGTATACCATCTACTGCAGCTACCCGGGGCTGCTGATCGCGCCCCAGAGTGTCCAGGACAACGCCCTGCAGCATGTGTCCCACTGCTACCGCCAGAACTGCTTCCCCGTGGTCTGCTGGGGCAGCGGGCGGTCCAAGGCAATACTGCTGCGTTCTGGGGGCCTGCATGGCATAGGTGTCGTCGGCCTCTTTAAAGCCCAGAACGCACCTTCTCCTCCAGTTCCAGGCGGACTCCAGTAGTGTGGAGCAGAAGAAGTACCTGTAGGCTGTGGTCAGCTCCATGCCCCGCTACTCCGGTGCATCCGGATGCAACACGCTTAGCGGCTTCTCCTCAGCCTACGTGGGCAGCCACATTCCCAGCCCCAGAGCCAGGGTCACCACACTGTCCAACCCCATGGCAGCCTCAGCCTCCAGACTGACTGCACCCCGAGGTAAGTGGGGGCAGTGTCGGGATTAGTGGGCGCAGCAGTGGGCTTGGAGCCAATGTGGGCACCTGGCTAGCTGGCAGAGACGTGCTGGCCCCACCCCAGGCCAACGGCTGCCCCTTGCCCCCCAACCAGGACTTCCTGTGGCTGCAGCGAGCAGCCCTCTACATCCTCGGGGACAAAGTCCAACTCAAGAGTGTGAGGCCAGATCCCCTGCAGCAGTGGGAGCTGGTGCCCACTGAGGTATTCCAGGAGCGGCAGGTGAAGGCTAGCTTCAAGAAGCTGCTGAAGGCATGTGTCCCAGGCTGCTCTGCTGCTGAGCCCAGCCTAGCCTCCTTCCTGCCCTTGCTGGAGGACTGGAGTGGCTGATTCAGATCCACAAGCTGCTGCAGGTGTTGGTGCTGGTGGGGAGCTCCTGTACTCAAGCTCCTCCGTGCTGATGGGCCTGGAGGACGGCTGGGCCATCACCACGCAGGTGGTATCCTTGGTGCAGCTGCTGTCAGACCCCTTCTACCGCATGCTGGAGGGGTTCTGCCTGCTGGTGGAGAAGGAGTGGCTGTCCTTCAGTCATCGCTTCAGCCACTGGAGAGACCACATTCTGGCTGGACAGAGCAGCAGCTTCACACCATCTTCCTGTAGTTCCTGGACTGCCTACACCAGGTCCACCTGCAGTTCCCCACGGAGTTTGAGTTCAGCCAGTTCTACCTCAAGTTCCTTGGCTACCACCATGTGTCTCGCTGTTTCCGGACCTTCCTGCTGGACTCTGACTATGAGCACATTGAGCTGGGGCTGTTGTAAGAGAAGGGGCAGCGCAGGGGCCAGCTGCCTTGCAGGTCTGTGTGTGGACCGGATGAGCAAGAGGATACCCATGTTCCACAATTACATGCATGCACCCGAGGACACAGAGGTCCTGCGGACCTACAACAACGTGTCCAGTCTGAAGGTGTAGGACTTCTACACTGAGGAGATGCTGGCTGAGGGCCCTCCCTATGACCAGAAACTGGCCCAGGGGCCCCCTGAGCCCCAAAGGAAGAATGGTCTGAGGGAGGCACTCCCCAGAGCAGGCGCAGTATGGTGTGGCCTGCTACCACAGCTGCCCCGGAGCCCAGCCTGACGCCATCTCACGCCTGCTGGAGGAGCTGCAGAGGCTGGAGACAGAGCTGGGCTGACCCGCTGAGCGCTGGAAGGACACCTGGGAACGGATGAGGCTGCACAGTGCCTCGAAGCCCGGCCAGATGGACGTGGCACCCCTAGCTGCCTCCTAGCGTCCCCTGCACCCCACCACCGCTGCTCGCTGGTTATGTACCAGCAGGAGGAACCCCTGGGCTCCACCCTGAGCCTCAGCCTGGAGAGGGACCAGAGAAGTGGCTCGACCGCATCTGGCTCCCACCAGGCTGCCCACTGCAGCACCAGCACCCTGTACAGCCAGTTCCAGACAGCTGAGAGTGAGAACAGGTCCTATGAGGGCACTCTGTACAAGAAAGAGGCCTTCATGAAGCCTTGGAAGGCACGCTGGTTCATGTTGGACAAGACCAAGCACCAGCTGCGCTACTACGGCCACCGTGTGGACACTGAGTGCAAGGGTGTCATGGACCTGG
>NW_012109652.1:671693-674750 GCF_000951045.1 Mandrillus leucophaeus | reverse complement strand
CATGACCCCTAGAGCCCCAGAGGGCATGCGTTACAGTGTGCTCTTTTAGTTTTGCCACCCGTGGATGGCTTAAGTATGGGACAGCTCAGTGGAGGGTCAGTGTGACAGCCTCTTGCACCCACACCTGGGACCTTGTCCAGCATCCAGGAGGAATCAGGTTGCATGAACGAATTAAAGATGGTAAATGCAGAGGATTTTATTGCCAATGAAAGTCATATTTTTTCCCATACCTGATGAGTCATTTTTTCTCTTACTTTTTTCAAGATTTTCTCTTTGTATTTGTATTTCAGTCATTGATTATGATGTGTCTAGATGTGAATTCTGATATGCTTATCCTATTTTGGGTTTGTAGAGCTTTTAATATTTGTAGACAGCCTTTCATCAAGTTTTGGAGGATTTTAGCTATTATTTTTTCACATAAATGATTTTCCCCTTCCTCTCTCTTTTTTACTTCTGGGACCCTTATTTCACATATGTTGGTAGGCTTAACATTGCCCCACATGCCTCTGATGCTATGCTTATTCAAAAAAAGGTCTGTACTTTTCAAATTGAGATGTTTCTACTGAACTATATTTCAGTTTACTGCTTCTTTCATCCCTAATCTCAAATTGGCTGTTGATACAACAAGCAAAATCTTCATATTGAAAATAGTTTTCAACTCTGGAATTTCTATTTGGTTCTTTTTCACTTCCAATATTTGGGTTCTATTTCTCTGTAAAGATTATTTATTGAATCACAGACATCATGCATTTTGTTAATTATTTGTTTGCCAAATACATCATCTAGATCTACTCTGAGTCAATTTCTTTTTTTCTTTTTATTTCTTTCTTTCTTTTCTTTATTTCTTTTTTTTTTCTTTTTTCTTTTTTTTGACACAGAGTTTCACTCTTGTTGCCCAGGCTGGAGTGCAATGGCACAATCTCAGTTCACTATAACCTCCGCCTCCCAGATTCAAGTGATTCTCCTGCCTCAGCCTCTCGAGTAGCTGGGATGACAGGTGCACGCCACCACGCTGGGCTAATTTTGTATTTTTAGTAGAGACAGGGTTTCTCCATATTGGTCAGGCTGGTCTCGAAATCCTCACCTCAGATGATCCACCCGCCTTGGCCTCCCAAAGTGCTGGGATTACAGCCTTGAGCCGCTGTGCCCGGCTGCTACTCTGAGTCAATTTCTATTGATTACTTTTTTTCCTAAGTATGGATCATACTTTCCTAATTATTTGCATGCTTAGTAATTGTTTTGCCCAAAAAGGGAAATTTTAGATAATATATTATGTCAACTCTGAATTCTGATTAATTTTTCTGAAGAGGAATACACCAACCTTTGTTGCTGTCCTCACCGACATCAACTCAGAGCGCCACTACTACGCTGCTTGACCTTCTGGGAGCTGGTGGAGCCTTCACAGCAGGAAACAATGGGTGCTCAGGATGCCACAGAAAGGGAGGAAGAGGAGGATGAGGGAGGCCAGACGTACCTGTCGCCCACAGAGCCTGCCCCATATGCCCAGATGTTTGCCCCAAAGACGCTGGTGCTGGTGTAGCGACTTGACCACACAGGTGTTCAGGAACGGCCTCTGCCTCATCTATGCCATCCACATGGAGGGCCTGAATGTGTTCCCAGGGAATGTAATTAGGAACCTGCTGACATGCACTGTGCCCCTGGCTGGGGGCTCGCAGAGGACGATCTCTTTGGGGGCTGGTGATTGGCAGGTCATCCAGACTCCACTGGCCGACTCACTGCCCATCAGCAGCTGCAGCGTGGCTCTGCTCTTCTGCCAGCTGGACATCACCAATGTGCTGTCTTTGTCCTGTGTCACCCTCACAGAGCACAAGGTTCTCTTCCTGTCCCCTAGCTACCAGCAGCTAGCTGATGCCTGCAGGGGCCTCCTAGCATTGCTGTTTCCTCTCAGATACAGCTTCACCTATGTGCCCATCCTGCCGGCCCAGCTGCTGGAGGTCCTCAGCACACCCATGCGCTTCATCATCGGGGTCAACGCGGCCCTCTAGGCAGAGACCAGGAGCTGCTAGATGTGATCGTTGCTGATCTGGATGGAGGGACAGTGACCATCCCTGAGTGTGTGTACATTCCACCCTTGCTAGAGCCACCGCAGAGTCAGACGCACAGTGTTCTGAGCATGGTCCTGGACCTGGAGCTGGAGTTGGTTGACCTTGCCCTCCCTCCACCCATGACGTCCCCCTCCTCCCTGAAGATGCAGGACAAAGAGCTGCATGCCATCTTCCGGTGGCTCTTCGATCGGCTGCTGCAGGGCTATCTCTGGTGCCTGCACGTCATGCGCATTCACCCGGAGCCTGTCGTCCACTTCCATAAGGCAGCCTTCCTGGGCCAGTGTGGGCTGGTGGAGGACGCTTTCCTGATGAAGGTGCTGGAGGGCATGGCTTTTGCTCTCTTCATGTTGGAGCGTGGGGTCCCGTACCGCCCCACGGAACTGTTTGATGAGCTGGTGGCCCACGAGGTGGCATGCAGGCGGGCGGATGAGAACCACCCCCAGTGTGTCCTGCGTCACATCCAGGAACTGGCGGAGCAGCTCTACAAGAACGAGAACCTGTACCCAGACTTGGCGATGCACAAGGTACAGAGGCGGGTGAGAGCAGCCATCTGCGATGGGCACCCCAGCCCTTCCCCTAGCTGGATGAGGGCACCATGCAGCGGATCGTGGACCAGGCTACTGCCAAGATGCAAGGGGCACACCTAGCCACGAAGGCTGAAGGGAGGACCACAGGGCCCTCAGGGCCCCGCATGACTGCCATACTGGAGTGGTGCAGAGGGCTGCAGGTCAACAGCGCTGGCCGGCTGGAGGTTGTGGGCAATTGCATCTCCCATGAGTTTGAGGGGAAGATGCTTGAGGCCAAGAAGCTGCTCCCAGCCGTGCTGAGGGCCCTGAAGAGGCGAGCTGCCCGCCGCTGCCTCGCCCAGGAGCTGCACCTGTATGTGCAGCAGAACTCGGCCGTCCTGGATAACCAGCAGTTTGACTTTGTCATCCATATGATGAACTGCTGCCTGCAGGACTGCACTTCTCTGGACGAGCATGACATCTTG
>NW_012109652.1:668838-671643 GCF_000951045.1 Mandrillus leucophaeus | reverse complement strand
TGCCGGGAGGTGGCCAAGGTACAGCCCACAATGGGCCTGTAAATAGCCCAGCCAGCCGGCTGCAGGCGAGTTGTTTCTAGAACCAGAGTCTATATAAAGAGAGAACTACCGCAAAATAAAATAAAATAAAATAAGAATAAATATCTCAATTTATCACCTTTCATCAATTTTCGACAATTTTGTCCAACTTTATATGTTATTATTTTTTTAACCTGAGAGGATTTGCTAATCTCTTAATACCACCATGGCTAAAAGTTCAAGTCATTTATTATTTATATAGTAAGTCATAACATTGGATTTTAGGGCTACTGGAAGAGTTCAATGCTAAATGCTCTTTTGGGTACGTAAGGCCTCAATCACAGAGCCGCAGGCAGTTGCTTATCCTTCCACTGACACTCTCTTTATTTTTCTTTATTTGTAGTAATTTTGTTTATTTGTATACATGGCTGTCTTGGTTGGTTCACCATGGTTCTTTACGATGCTAGGAATAGACATAATGCACAAAATGTGGCTTCTAGCTTCATCTCTGCTCTATGAAGCAAAGCTTCAGCCAACCAGGTTGACTACTGCATTTTAATTGATTATTGTTATGTAGGGCATGTGGGAGATCTTTAGTGGGAGAGATGAATAGTGGGCAGGAAACCAGAAAACCAAGGATTATAATAACCTTACTAAAGAGTAGAAATCCACTAAGAGAAAAATAAATAAAATGTGCTAGTTAGCAAACTCCACCTGCAGCCTCTTCCCCAAACCACATTTTCCTCACTGATTAAATCCATCTCACTTATGAGCTAGACATTACGCAGATGTGCAGATTTTGGCTTAATTAATCAAAATCCAGTAGCATGGGTTTGCCTGGATTCATTTTGATTGCAAAAATCCCTTCAATCAGTGACTTGTAAAAGAAATGTTCAGATTTTCAAGACTAAATTTTGTTTTTCACAAAACGTTTTTCATTTCATTGATTGGTACTTGTGCACACCGCATCTTGTTCTCTGGCTAGAAGTCCAGGTGTATGGGAAGAAGACGGCTTTATTGAGTCACTGTTTTCCAGAGCAGTGACTATTTTATGTGAATAAAATGAAGTTTAATAAATTGCCAGGCTTATGAATAGAAACTTATAAAGCAGAGAAGAGGAAATCGATTCCTGGCAACCTAAAAATATACCAAAGAAAGAAAGAAACTGCAAAATTGTACAAGCTTGGCTGTTCCCACTTTTGCTGTTCTTTTTAGCAAACTTGACAGGCAGTTTGCTTGCCAGCGAGCTTTGTAACTGGGGCTGACTCAATCTCAGGAGTGAGGGTGGGGGCTCGGTGTCATTCACTCGCCAACTGACATCGTATCAAAGTATTTGACAGGCACAATTTACTGTGAGAGGTTAATGTTACCTTTCTTTAAAATGAATAGTTTAATAAACCAAGCATCAAAACTGACTTAAAGAAGTCTCAAATTCCCCAGTCTCAGACTCCTAATTCTTCAGCTAGAAAGAAAAGGAGCTTATAGGTTGTCCCTTAAAATACTGTAGAAAATACAGTATTCTAAAAATGAAGTTATCAAGAAAAATGTCTTGCCTGAATTTTATTGCAGTCTTTAACAGAACTGCTGGTGATTAGCGGTTTCTTTTCTGTGAAGGGAGGACTACAGGGCTTTTATATAGTAGTGGACAGATATCATTTCATGGTACTCCACAAACTTTTAATGAAAGAATAATGATAATAGTAGATAGTGATACTAACATAGCTGTACAGAACAGTGTAAAAGAATCAAAGGACTTGTTGAATGGAAACTTTACTTCCACCCCTGTTATTATGTGGGGTCTTCCCTTTCTTTCTTGGCCAACCTTTTTGAAAGGCTCGTCTGTGTGTGTTATCTTCCCTTTCTCCCCTCTCAGGTATAATAAGAGCCTTAGGGTCCATCTGCCGTCTGTGATCTCAACCTTGGAATGATGCACGGATTTGGCTCTCACTTTCTATCTAATTTATTAAGAAGTCATATCCTCTTTTCAGTCTTGCCATATAGAATGGTTTCTAATATTCTTTTGTACTCACCTACCTTTTAATTATCAGCAATTCCTAGAGTTGGCTTTGATTCTTTCTCGGCTGACAGATCATAAAGGTCCTGTCCAGATCACTGGATCATATAGGTCTAGATTTGTGTATTTTTACTATTAGTTGCTTCATTCCTTTTTTTTTTTTTTTCTCCCAATCAGGTAGGCTATACCATCATTTCAAAAATATTGGGTGACAGATAGGACTAAGTTACTTCTCTGGGGTTAATGAATTTTTCCCTATCCAATTTTTCTAAACAGAGGGATTGAGGTTTTTCACAATAAGCATACAGTTGAGGCAGGCACCATTGCTCTTCTGTAAGGGTTTGCTCTTTGAAGATTCACTGTCTTTCACTCTCTAAATGTCCATTGACCTAAGTGGTCGTTTCCTTGGATAATTGCAGGAATCTCTTTCAGAAGATACTGTCTGGAAAAAGTTTTGCTTGTCATTGAGTAGGTATTTGTCTGATGGTGAAAACATAAAGCCACTGTCCCCTAAACTTTATTGGGCAAGCTGGTCACAATGGACTACTACTGATCCCTTCTTGAAATTGGTCACTTAGCCAGGCACAGTGGCTCACCCCTGTAATCCCAGCACTTTGGGAGGCTGAGGCGGGCAGATCTCCTGAGCTCAGGAGTTCGAGACCAGCCTGGGCAACATGGTGAAACCTCATCTCTACTAAAATACAACAACAAAAAAATTGGCCAGGCCTGGTGGTGTGCACCTGTAATCCCAGCTACTGGGGAGGCTGAGGCAG
>NW_012109652.1:666336-667423 GCF_000951045.1 Mandrillus leucophaeus | reverse complement strand
AAAACCATTCATACATGTGAATATAGCTGTGGTTTATTCATTTTCATGGCAGTATAGGATTTCATGATATGACTATGTCACAATTGCTTTTTCCTTTTTATAGTCAATGGACATCTAGGTTGCTTTGCCATAATTACAGATAATGCTGCTATGAATCATCTTGTACTTATATAGTGATAGGTATGTAAGAATTCTCTAGTGCATATGCATAAAAGTAGAATGGCTGAGTTTTGGGGCTGTGTATATTAAACTTTAATGGATGATGCCAAATTATTTTCTAAAATGATAGTATATAAAATACATACAGTAACATACATTCCCATTAGCAGTACACAAGAGTTCCTGTCACTCCTCATACTAATCAACACTTGGCATTGTGCAACTTTTAAATTTTCAACTTGCTGAAAATGATTTTTATATATATTTCTATGGTTGCTAAAATGTTTGAGGACATTTTTGCAAAGTTTATTGGTTATTTGTATTTCCTCTTCTGTGAAATGCCCAAATCATTTGCCTTTTTAGTTGATTATTAAAACTTCTTTACATAAACTTCTTTACATATTCTGGATACTAATCCTTTGCCAATTATATTTCCTGGAAATATCTACTGTTTATCTACTTCTCTTTCCCATTTTGTGAAGTCTTTTGATGAAAGAAAAAGTACTCATTTTTAATGTAGTTGAATTATTAATAACTCTCTGTATGGTTTTCATTTTCTGTAATTTTAAGAGAAATTAATACATATCCTGAATTCACTTCCTATACTTTCTCCTAATGGTTTTATTTTGCTTTTCATATTTTATTTCTTCATTCATCTGAAATTACTTTTATTTTGTGCTATGAGGCAGGAGTCCTTTTTTTTGGAGACAGTCTGGCTCTGTTGCCCAGGTTGGAGTACAGTGGTGCCATCTGAGCTCACTGCAACCTCCACCTCCCAGGTTCAAGTGATTCTTGTGCCTCAGCCTCCCGAGTAGCTGGGACTACAGGTGCGTGCCATTATGCCTGGATAATTTTCGTATTTTTGGTAGAGACAGGGTTTTGCCATGTTGGCCAAGCTGGTCTCAAATTCCTGAGCTCAAGTCATCTA
>NW_012109652.1:660287-661738 GCF_000951045.1 Mandrillus leucophaeus | reverse complement strand
ATGTGCCTCCATTAATTTGTTAATGTGGTATATTATATAGTAATATGTATTCAAATGTATTAATCTGATACTGGCCTTTGGCTCTTATTGTACACTGCAGTATTCAGTTTATTAATATTTATTTATAATTTCTGTGTCCATGTTCATAAGAAACATGTCCTGTAATTTTTTTCTCAGAATTCCTTTGCTATTTTATATGTCAGTGTTATACTAGCATGATAAATTAGTTGTGTAGTATTCACTTTCTTACCTATAGTCTGTTAAAGATTATAGAATTCACTTGTAAAACCAAATGAGACTGATGTCTCTTTAGAAAGATTTGAATGTAGTGATTAATGTTCTTGTGATTATGGAACATTTAGACTTTCCATTCCCCTTTTTTTATTGAGATATATTTTATTTACCATTAAATTCACCTATTTCAAGTGTACAATTCAGTGTTGTCCAACCATTCCCCCATCTAATTCCAGAACGTTTTCATCACCCCCCTTTCCCCCCATGAAAAAACCCCACACATTTCTATTAGCAGCCACTCCCCATGCCTCTTTCTCTCCAGCCCGTTGCAACCACTAATCTACCTTCTGTGTCTTGGATTTTCCTATTCTGGACAATTCATATAAATGGAATCATATAACATTTGCTATTTTGTGTCTGGTTTCTTTCACTTAGCATGATATTTTCATGGTTTATTCATGTAGCATTTATCAGTACTTCATTCCTTTCTAAGGCTAAGTAATATTTTGTTGCATGGCTATACTATGTTTGATTCATTCACTCATCAATCTACAGATGCTTGGATCTTTTCTATTTTTGGCTGTTAGAAGTAATGCACTTTAATGTACCAATTTTTCTGAAATGTATATGTTCAAATCTCTTGGGCATATATCTAGGAATGGGAATGCTGCTGGCTCATGTGGTGCCTCTGTGTTTAACTTTTTGACGAACTGTGTTTCAAACTGCATTCCAAAATGACTGTACCAGGTGACACTCCCAGCATTAATATTTGATGGTTCCAACGTGTTCACATCCTTCTCAACAGTTGTTAGTGTCTATCTTTTTGGTCTTGGCCATCCTACTGAGTATAAAGTGGTATTTATTTCTTTTTGAATCAGCTTTTGTAATATGTATCTTTCCAGAACTTTGTCCAATTCAACCAAGTTTTCAAATTTTTAGGCAGAAAATTATTAGTAATATCTTTTCTTCAGCAAATATATTAATGCCCCTTTTTATTTCTTTTTAAAATTTGTGCTTTCCTGTTAAATTTTTGATCATCATTGTTAGTATTTGTCGATTTGTTATTATTTTCAAAGAAAAAAATTTTGTTAATCTTTTGTATTGTGTTTTTCTATTTTACTTATTTCTGTTTTCATAATTATAATCTCTTTTTTAAAAAAATTTTTTTGGGCTTACTATTTTCTATTTTAACTTCCTAATTTGATACCAGACTCACT
>NW_012109652.1:654172-659292 GCF_000951045.1 Mandrillus leucophaeus | reverse complement strand
ACTTATCCTTTTTTATGGCTGCATAGTATTCCATGGTGCATATGTGCCACATTTTCTTAATCCAGTCTGTCACTGATGGACATTTGGGTTGATTCCAAGACTTTGCTATTGTGAATAGTGCCACAATAAACATACGTGTATATGTGTCTTTACAGCAGCATGACTTATAATCCTTTGGGTATGTCCCCAGTAATGGGATGGCTGGGTCATTTATGTTTTTTGTTGAGACAGGGTCTCACTCTGTCACCCAGGCTGGAGTGCAGTAGTCCAATCAGAGGTCACTGCAGCCTCGACCTCCCAAGCTTAAGTGATCCTCCCACCTCAGCTTCCAGAGTAGCTAGGACTACAGGAATGCATCACCATGCCTGGCTAACTTTAAACTTTTTTTTTTTTGGTAGAGATGAGGTCTCATTGCATTGCCCAGGCTGGTATCAAGCTCCCGGGCTCAAGCAATCTTCCTGCCACAGCCTCCCAAAGTATTGGGATTACAGGCATGAGTCAACGTGACCAGCTATGTTGTATTGACAGCTTCTATTTATTCCTGACACTAGAATAATCATACCAGCTATCTTTTTTAAATCATATTTTTACCTTTTAGTCTTTTTGAATCCTTATGTTTTAGGAGTATTATTATTGTTATCACAGATGTAGAAAGAGTCTAATTGCTTTCATGTTTTAATTGTGATTACAGTTCCTTTACAATCATTGTTATTTTCAATATACTTATATATAATTTATGTTTTATATTTGCCCACTCTTTTGGGCTCTTGTTTTCTGCTCTTCTTATCATCATTTTGATTGATTAATATATCCTTCATTCCATTTTTCTTGCTGCTAGTTTGGAAGTTACACACTCTATTTGTATTCTTTTACAGATTATCTTAGAAATTTTAATGTGCATATTTAACCTAAGGTCTAAATCAGAATATTTGCCCACCTCCCAAATAATTCCCACATCATAACTCCTTTTAAGTCTGATGATTCTATCCAGATTAATGTGCTATTATTTTTGGAGGAATTTATATCTACCTTAAATTCTAACTCCCCCTAAATTAGACTTTTAAAAATTGTTTTAATACCACCACTGTTTGCTTAGATTTACCTACACAGTAATCTTCTCTTATCCCTGCCCTCACTGAATTCCTTCTTGTATCTTCTACCTTTTTTATAGAATCATTCTACCTGGAGTTCAACATATTTTATGTTTCTTTAGTAAAGATCTGTTAATACTAAATTTTCTGTTCTGTTTTATGAAAATACATTTCACTCTTGTAACTAAAACATACTTTTTTTCTGGATACACACTTCTAGGCTGAGAGTTTTTTTAAATCCCTCCATACTTTGAAGATACTACTTTGACATCATCTAACTTCCATTTCTGTTCTTGAGATCCTAGCTGTTAGTAACAAAACTCATTTCTTTGTAAAAATCTGTCTTCGTCCTTCTCTGCACCCTATAGCTCCTTATATTCCTCTATTTATCTTTGTTTTTTTTGGTGTCCTGCAGCTTCATGCTGTTGTGTATACTTAAGGATTCACTTCCATTTATTCTTGTTAAGATTAATTAGGCTTCTTGAATATGAAGATAGACATCTTTAATCAACTCTAAAAAATTCTTTGCTATTACCTTTTCAAATATAGCCTATCTCTAATTTCCTTTATTTTATTTTTCTGGAAGTACAATTAAATATATGTTAACGCTTTTTACTCTATATCATCTATGTATTTTAACATTAAAAAAATTTATATGTCTTTGTCTCTTTGTGTTGCATTTCTTCAGATTTCTCTTCCACTTTACCTATTACTTCTTTGGCTATATCTAATTTGCTGTTTGATCTACACAAGCAAATTTTATTTTAGTTTTTCAATGTTTTGCTTTCAGAAATTGTATTTGTTCCTACTCTACCTGATTGTCTCTTATTCCTGAACCATGCTTTCACTTCTTTGAAAACATTTAAAATACTTATTTTATATTTGAATCTAATAGATTCAGTATCTGCTGACTTTGCCAATCTGTTGCTGAGGTCTTCTGCCTCTCACTCATGGTGGTCTGTTCCCTTATGTGTTTAGAGAATTTTGATTGGGAGGGAGCTCATGTTCTTTGGGACTTTATACACGAGCATTATTTGAGGCATGGATTTAATGTGCATTTTTCAGAGAGTATTTGTTTGTTTCTGACTGGTGCTTGGGGATAAAAATCAACCCATGGTACATTCAATTACATTTTTAGCTCGAGGATTCTAAGGTCACACAAGTAATGTGAATTTAAGACACATGTCAATGTCAGAGTGAGCAGGTAGTTGGAAATTCTCACAAGAAACATTTTAATCTTACTTACTTCTCTACTCAGAGTCAAGGCTGAATCACGCAAGGTCCCTATGCAAGACTATTTCCTTCATTTCCCACTCCTCACCCCTGTCCTAGTTTTCCCACACTTTGAGGTTCCGGCTTTATGTGGATATTTCAGATTGGTGTCCTGCACTACTTGGGCTCATTAAAACTCAGTTTCTCTGTCAATAGAAATGAGCAGATGCTCTCCGAGTAAAAGCTAGCGTCATACTTGTTGCTCTGCATAATGTTTTCCTGTTGTTTATAGCCTCTCTTGTCCTTATATTCCTGCCAACTCAGCTATGTCTCAATATTTTAAGATATATTTTATATAATGTTTTATGAGTTTTTATACCAGAGGGTTTTCTTTCTTTATATAATAAGCCATATTGTCAGGCATAGAAGATCACCAATTTCTTCTTTAAATTGACTTAGGCAGGCTCATTTCTTGGCATCTTCTTTTATAAGTCTCTCTCTCTCTCTTTTTTTTTTTCCGAGATGGAGTCTTGCTCTGTCACCCAGGCTGGAGTGCAGTGGCACACTCTTGGCTCACTGCTACCTCCACCTCCCAGGTTGAGCAATTCTGCCTCAGCCTCCTGAGTAGCTGGGATTACAGGTGCCCACCTCCACGCCTGGCTAATTTTTGTATTTTTTTTAGTAGAGACAGGGGTTCACCATGTTGGCCAGGCTGGTTTTGAACTCGTGACCTTGTGATCTGCCCGCCTCAGCTTCCCAAAGTGCTGGGATTACAGGCATGAGCCACTGCAATCCTCTCTTTGTGTTTTACCTCTTATTTACGTATTTTGGTAACCTTCAGGCCAGGAAGAAGACTACTGTGAGTCATTATCCCTGAGCATGCAAGGCTATTTCAGTGCATTGCTCTAGGTGTTCCCCTTTGAATTGAATTGGGACTTAGTTAACTTTCTTAAATCTGGTAACATGTCTCTAGAGTCCTGCTCACTGAGTCATTCTCAAGCCACCTTCTCTTGTTCTTGCAGGGACTCTGGCTATTACATCTTCTTTCATGATTGCATCCAGAACCTTTTCAGTTTTAATCTATTCTTCTTGTTTCTGCCTGTTCCTAGTTTCTTTCCTCCTCCTTCCTCCTTCTGCTCCTCCTCCTCCTTCTTCTTCTTCTTCTTCTTGTTTGTTTGTTTGTTTGTTTGTTTGGAGGACCTGCAGAGGCCCTACCTCCCTTGAAAGGTTGCAGCTGCAGCCTCACCCAATTCCCTAGTTTCTTTAAAAGATGGCCATGATTCTTTACACTGCTGCTTTGTCTGCTTATTGAAACTCACTCAATGTTTCCTTTTAGAAATTTCTTATTCTTGTGTTCACATATCTGAATCACCATTGCCAGTCTGTAAGCCACATGCAAAACAAGAACGGTCTGATTTCAGAGCCCATGTCTGTACCAATATGCAACACTGCCTCCCAATAAATAAAACTATGTATGTGGAGTAACTAGCACTGTGCAGGTTATACAGTTAGCACTCAACGAGTGTTTGCTGTATCTTCTTATATCATTTATGCTCTCAGATCCATATGATTTTTGGGGAACTGGTGGGGTTTTTAACCACAAGACTCTAACAGTGACCATGTAGGTAGCTAGGAACATAATTAGAATGAGGGAAGCTTTGGACTCATGTTATAAACCCTTGAGAGTAGGTCAGAATCCCTGGACTGTCAGTTATCTCTCTACTTAACCCTGATTCAAACATCACATGTAAACTTCTAAGTCTGATTTCAGGTAGAAACCTCCTTCTTTAATATTGGAAATTGAGGCTGGGCACAGTGGCTCACGCCTGTAATCCCAGCATTTTGAGGCCAAGGAGGGTAGATCGCTTGAGGTCAGGAGTTCATTCAAGACCAGCCTTGCCAACATGGTGAAAAATAAAAATAAATATAAAAAGAATAAAATAAAAAAGATAAAAAAGAAAATCGAATAAGCTGTTTGCTAAAGTCATCTCTTGATTCAGTTTGGACATGAGATTATCACTACTTTTATGCACAACTTATTTCCTTAACAAAAACATTTAAAAATTAGTTTACAATGAATAACACATATTCAATCTCTGTGTTGTATTCTGAACAGGAACAGCCAATCCCCTATCTTTTATAAAATAGATTTCCTTGTTCAGAAAACTCAATAGGGCAGAAATAACAATGGAAGTAATAAAACATGCTGTGCGTGTACATGTGTGTCTGAGAGCCCCCTGAGAATGTACAGACTCTGGGCTCAGGGAACCAGCTACTGGGCCCTCTGTGATATTTGGGTCAATCAACTCTTGAAGCTCAAAAGATCCATAATGATGATCAAGTCCAACACCTTGGCTTTGAGAAGAGGAAGTGGAGGCTCCAAGAAGAGAAGTGATTTGCGGGATGGTCGCCCCTGAATCCTGTGCCTGGTGCCAGCGAGGCTGTCCTTTCACAGAGACATGACACCGAGCTATTTCTGATGACATGTACTTCACAATAAATTGTCAATCTGTGAGGTTGGAGGTCACAAGCCCATAGGAAGAAAAGTCCTTTTTGAGTTATAAGAAAAAGCATGGCCCAAGGAAGTCAAAATGTTTTTCCGAAGTAATGGAAAAAGGCTTCTGAGGTCAAACCTGAACATGTCTCAGGAATTTTCCAGGATAAACTTTAACTTTTGTGCAACACATTTCTAATTTGGTTGTGGTAAATATAGGCATCTGATCAGGAACTTGTCAAATACTTTTATTTTTAAATTCCTCTTTCCTTAAAAGCACATCTGCAGACTATTCTTAGCAGAGATGTAACATCAATGACTCA
>NW_012109652.1:627691-654122 GCF_000951045.1 Mandrillus leucophaeus | reverse complement strand
TACATGTGTGTCTGAGAGCCCCCTGAGAATGTACAGACTCTGGGCTCAGGGAACCAGCTACTGGGCCCTCTGTGATATTTGGGTCAATCAACTCTTGAAGCTCAAAAGATCCATAATGATGATCAAGTCCAACACCTTGGCTTTGAGAAGAGGAAGTGGAGGCTCCAAGAAGAGAAGTGATTTGCGGGATGGTCGCCCCTGAATCCTGTGCCTGGTGCCAGCGAGGCTGTCCTTTCACAGAGACATGACACCGAGCTATTTCTGATGACATGTGCTTCACAATAAATTGTCAATCTGTGAGGTTGGAGGTCAAAAGCCCATAGGAAGAAAAGTCCTTTTTGAGTTATAAGAAAAAGCATGGCCCAAGGAAGTCAAAATGTTTTTCCGAAGTAATGGAAAAAGGCTTCTGAGGTCAAACCTGAACATGTCTCAGGAATTTTCCAGGATAAACTTTAACTTTTGTGCAACACATTTCTAATTTGGTTGTGGTAAATATAGGCATCTGATCAGGAACTTGTCAAATACTTTTATTTTTAAATTCCTCTTTCCTTAAAAGCACATCTGCAGACTATTCTTAGCAGAGATGTAACATCAATGACTCACTTCTCAATTGACTGTGGTAATGAAGGACTCTCAAGGGTTAAATTTTGGTTGGCTAAATATTGTCATTGCAAAGAGAATCACTGTAAAGCACATAGGCATTTGTGGGAATCGAGAACCTGTTAATTAGTCTTAATAAGAAAAATGTTCCTCATTGAATGTATTACATGGTTCACTTTGAAACCCTATCATAAGATGGCTTGTACATTAAAGATTAACATTGAGAGAGAACAGAGTTCCATACTCAGGAAAAATGGTGTGCTTAATAAATATGTAGCATTTGAAAAAAAATACGCTGTATTTAAAGGTGATTTGCAACAGGGCAGCTCATTTGGTGCAGCTCAATGTGCAGAAAATGTTGCAGGGCATATGTCTTTCTGTCTTCAGATGGAACACTAGCAGTCTTTTGAAGATCCTGTGGAGGGTTTCGGGGCAGCTAACTTATATCTGAGTATATCTTTTGATTAGATTGAAAAGTTACTGTAAACCTAACACCTTGAGAAGCCCAGGAAGGAGGATCGCTTGAGCCCGGGAGTTCGAGATCAGCCTGGGCAACATGGCAAGACCTAATCACAATAAAAATATTTAAAAAATTAGTCAGGTGTGGTGGCATATGCCTGGGTTCCCAGCTATTCAGGAGGCTGGGGCAGGGGCATTGCTTGAGCCTGGGAGGTTGAGGCTGCAGTTAGCTGTGTTCATGCCACTGCACTCTTTCTTGAGAGAAAGAGCGAGACCACATCTCAAAATTAAAAAAAAAAAAAAAAAAGAGATTGCCTATTAGGTCTAGCTGTAGGCAAAGCTATAAAATGGGTGAAATTGGCCACCACTGCAGTCATATGCTGGAGCCTTAATGCTGATCTTTGCCCTGCCCTTAGGGTACGCACAGGGTCTCAGAAATGCCCTAAACTTCAAACTTGTCTCCTTTCCTCCCCTCATGGATGTTTTCCTTCACTGTACTCAATTCTAAGGGAGGAGACTACTCCTTTGGTCTAGGGCACAATGGACAATAATGAGCAACAATTCAAACTAATCCTAGTAAATGTATCATGAAGCTAAAATATTAGCCCTGTAAGCCGACTGAATGTTTTAACCTGGACAAAATGCATGCAGTTTTGGAAAGCCCAAGCAGCTGACACAAAAGCTGGATTGGTGCACGCTCTGGTAGACAGGTGGGGACATGTTTTGACCAGCCAAGACCTCTGTTCCCATTGTATGTATATGAGTGGCCCTGTTTCCAAAAACGTGAACATTTCTTAGACTTTCAGAAGTGACTGCAAGCATGCTAGCATGCTTGTGTGTGTGTAGTGAACCCCATACCCAAGCATTGTTGATTTTTGTGGAGTAAGAAGTTGTATGATGGGTTGCAGGGTGAACCCCACATGGCACAGCAGGGAAGGGAGAGCTGGCCATGTGTGCCCCTGTGTAGCCTTTCAAGACAGACAAGGACAGCTCTGGGGCAATCAGCAGGCACAGTGTAACTGTGTGAAGGAGCTCTGAAGTAAATTGTTCGTCCGCTAAACAATTAAAAGGCAGCAAAGTCGAAACACAGTGGTATTAATCTTCAGCACACTGAGTGGGTGGAAATCCCATTACCATTAACAGATTTACTCACAGAAGTCCAACATATCCACAGGAGACTCTGTTTGCAAACATTGTATGATGAATAATAATGATAAAACTAAAATCTCAGGACTGTTTATTCTGTGCATGTTAATGAGGTGTAGCTTTTGTCTCCATATCCCCAATCCCATGATGGACTCTCATTTTCAATCTGCCTTGTATTCTGTGATTGGATTTTATCCAATTAACTAATATCTAAACAGTCTTGATTGCCATTTGTGCATATATACACACACACACACACACACACACACACACACACACATATGATAGGTATCAAGTAAGAACAATCAAGATGACGGTTTTCAAACCCATATTAAATTTTTACATAAAATATTTTCAATGTTGGATTTAATTCTTTTTGGTAACACTAATTCAAGTCTACAAAAAAGGCTAAACTACAAAGGCTCCCTTCGTAGCTGATTCAATTAGGTTACAAGTTTTAGAGAACAGAGAGAAAATATGCTGTAGATTTACATTCTGGGTCATTGTTAATTTTCTCTAATGTATATATAAGTGGCCATAATCCTCATTTTACATATGTACTTAGTTTTCAGTAAGTAAACTTTTAAAGATAAAGAGTGAAGCACTTTTTTCTTGGACTTGATTTTTCTCTTGTGATAGCTTATTTATTTATTTATTTATTTATTTTGAGACAGGGTCTTGTTCTGAAGCCCAGGCTGGAGTGCAGTCGTGTGATCATGACTCACTGCAATCTCAGTCTTCTTGGCTGTGAAGTAATCCTTCCACTTCAGCCTCCTGAGTAGCTGGGACTACAAGCGTGTGCTATCATGCCCAGCTAATGCTTTTTATTTTATTTTTTTTATAGAGATGGGATCTCCCTATGTTGTCCAGCCTGGTCTCAAACTCCTAGGCTCAAGCAATCCTCCCACCTCGGCTTCTCTAAGTGCTGGGATTACAGGCAAAGAACTAGATTCTTGCTCTGCATCCCTTCCTCCTAATCCTCATTTAATACACACTTGCTGTGTTTACTGTACATAACAAGACAATTAGCTCCCTTCTCTCCTCTTCGATCTTTTTGGTTATACTTGACTTTCCAAAGGTTTCATTTGTTTAAGGAATGTTTTTCCCTTTAAAGAGGTGACAATGCCTTTTTGTCTCGGGTGAAGTAGTCTCATAGAAAGCGAAACTTCTCTTCGTGTACAAATGACCATTGGTAGACCCATAAAAAGAAAACTATACTTAAATCAGTAATCCTGAAAATGAGAGTATAAAAAGGAAATAGAGCCCAAGTTAATGATTTGCTATTATTATCTCTTCCTATATTAACTATCGTTTGGTCACAATTGTAATACAGAGAACTAAATCCTATGTATAATGTCATCATTTAGCAGCTTCTGTATAGGCTCACTATTACTTTATGCCATTAATGAAAACAGTCTCTCTTTGGTGTGTTATAATTCCAAGGCACAGCTTGTTTGTTAACTAGTATTTAAGAAATTCTAAACCAATTGCATTTACATAGTTAGTTCTTTTCCTCTGTCACATAGTTTGGCCTCAGTATTTGGTCTCAGTAATTCTTGGGCTGCGGGGGAGAAAAATAAAACCTTGTTACTGTGAAAAAAAGTGTCATATGAATTTTTTAAAAAATGAATTTGAATTTCAGGTTTAAATTTTAAAACATGTAAAGTAAACTACACAAAAGTGATACCCCTTTACGAGCCAGTTTGCCACCTTGAAGTCTGGACACAGAGAACAGGATATGAGTGAAGACCCTGCCCTGCCTGCTACTTCATTCAGAAAGGCCTTTGGCGGCCACAGAAATCCCCACATTGAAACGTGCATTCCATGATCTTCCTTTCCTGTGCTCTCCTCTAGTGTCAGAAGGAAAGGTAAGATCAAGCAGGGAAAGAGCCTAGATTTGAGAGGGCCAAGCGTAGACTGTTTTTTGGAAAAAGTTAATGAAAATAAGGTTCAGGAAGGCAGACAAGAAGGCTTCCTGGAAGAAATGGGAGCAATAGGAATATGACTAACATAATTCCTCTGGTAAGTGGAATTTTCTGTGAACCTCAGATTTTTTGCTTCAAAACATTTTCATATTTACAAAGCAATATTTAATGTATAGATATGTTCAACAATCCACCACTTACCTATGGTAAAGATCACTGCAATACCAATGAAGACCCCTTTGCTCTCGCTATCTGTCTTTTTCTAATTGAAGACAAAGCCAAACTGGCGATGCAAGGATCATACAGGGAGCAGGAGGTTTACTGCAGCACAGGGGCACGAAAGGCCTGCACTGGCACAGCGTTTACTTCCTGCCAGGTGCCATTTAAGGAACTTTACAAATATTTAATCTTCGGAAAACCCCTAGGAGGTAGGTGCTACAATCGCCCTCATTTTTCAGCTGAGGAGACAAATGCAGAGAGGTTAAAATAGTGGTCCAAAGTCACATAGCTGGTAAATGGTGGAGCCAGGATTCCAACCCAGGTGGCCTGGCTTCTGAGTTCACTACACATTGCAACAGTGAATAACCCTCCTCCTGCCCCAGCCATCCAGCATACACACAAGCCGATGCTCAGATTGCAGGGAGCCTTCTCCTGGATAAAATTTACAACCATAGAGAGAAGGCATTTAAAATTATAGAAAGAGCTAAATGCTATAACCCACAATATTACGTGAGCATGATTGGATTAACTGTCAATGGGTTTGCTTTTCCAGTCCATGAAGAAAGAATCAGAAGCTAGAAAGAGCTAAATGTTATAACCCACAATATTATGTGAGCAGGATTGGATTAATGATCAGTGGGTTTGCTCTTCCAGTCCATGAAGACAGAATCAGATGCTAGAACAGCTCAGCTGAGTAACTCCAACAAATGATTCTTACCTGATAATGGCGAATTTTTCTTGAATAGGTCGTTAGCTTCTTCAAGAAGACAGTTGAGAAAAACTACAGAAGGTAGTATCAGATGACAAAAATATACATAAAAAGTATTTTATTTTTATATTCAGCCACATTCAGCCAGGAACTGAAATGTTTGATTTCAGATGCCTGCATGTAGTGATAGTAGTCAAATACCCTGAGAAATGGAGAAGTTGTACACACTATATATCTGATGTTTTTGATAAATGCTAAGAAAGAATTGGCTTTGATAATATAAACGCAGGTGTATACATTTGATGCTCAAAATACTAGGGACAACATGAGGAGTTTTCAAGCCAAAAGTAATCTGCTTTCCTGAAATCTCAGCAGGTGAAGATAATTGATCTTTAGTTGTAGTTACTGATATTATTAAATACTGGCATTTAAAAGCATTTTGAACTTTGATTCTGAATTCCCTTTAACATGAAATAAATTCACATTCAATGTATACATGGAGTTATACAGCCTAATGATGTTTTGGGAATCAAAGAAATTCTGTCTATTAACATCACTAAAAAGCTTCTCTCTATACATAAAGCAAACAGAGGCACTTAGATATTTTTTCTCTCTTCTGACATTTTGCTTTACCGCAGGGAAAAGACTAAAGTTCAATGTGAGCACATTCTAATTACTTCTCCAGTTAAGGTCCAGTCACTTCCACTACATTTGACTTATTACTTAATCAAACTCCTTTACAAATCTTTTTCTAAAGAAGCTTTTCAATTCGAGATAATTGTGGGTCCACATGCAGTCTTAAGAAATAATACGGAGAGACCCTGTATACCCTTTACTCGGTTTGCCTCCCTGCCCATGGTGACTGCTAGGGGCTGAATTGAACTGAATTGTGTCCCTTGCCCCACATTCATATGTTGAAATCCCAGTACCTCAGAATGCGACTCTGTTTGAAGACTGAGGCCTTAAAGAGGTAATTAAGTTAAAATTAGGTCGCTAGGGTGAGTCCTAATCCTGTAGGACTGATACAGAAGGAAGACCATGTGAAGACACCAGAAGACAGGCAGCTACAAGCCAAGGAGAGAGGCCTCAGAAGAAACCAACCTTGCCTACACCTTCAACTCAGATTTCCACACTCCAGAACGGTGAGATATAAATTTCTGTTGTTTGAGCCACAGTCTATGAGACTTTGCTAAGGCAGCCCTAGCACTAATACAGTGACATCTTACAATACTATAGTAGGATAGCACAGCTGGAGTACTAATATTGACACAATCAGGAAGCAGAACATTTCCATCACCACTTTCAGCCACAACACCTCCCTCCGTCCTTACCCCATCTTTACCCTCTGGCAACCAATCATCAGCTCAGTATTTGTATAATCTAACATTTCAAGAATGTTATATAAATTGAATTGTCAGTTTGTTTATTAATGCACTGATTGAAGGAAATGTAGATAGTTTCCAGTTTGGGGTATTATGAATAAAGCTGCTGTGAATATTGATGCACAGGTTTTTGTGTGGACATATTTTTAATTTCTCTACTATAAGTGTCCAGGAGTGCAATGGCTTGGTCATATGCTATTTTAATGTTTCATTTTTAAAGAAATTGCCAAACTATCTTCCAGAGTGGCTATATCATTTTTAATTCCCATCAACAATGTGTGGGGGGGGATGCGGAATTCATTTTCTCTGCATCCTCACCAGCATTTGGCATAATTTCTACTTTTTATTTTAACCATTATAATAGGTAAGTAGTAATATTTCATTGTAGCTTTAATTTGCATTTACCTAACAGCTAATGATTTTGGAGCATCTTTTCATATGCTTATTGCAATCTATATATCCTCTTTGGTGAAATGTCTCTTCATATCATTTGCCCATGTCCCAATAGATTATTCGGGTTTTTTTATTGTTGAGTTTTGAAAGCTCTTTGTATTTTCTAGATACTAGTCATTTGTCAGATGGGTGGTTTGTAAATATATTCTCCCAGTGTGTACTGTAGCTTGTTTCTTCCCTTAACAGTGTCTTCTGCAGAGCAAAAGTTTAAAATTTTTGTAAAGCCCAATTTAGCAATTTTTCTCTTTTTCTTTCTTCCCTTTCCTTTCCTTCCTTCCCTTCCCTTCCTTTCCCTCCTTTCTTTCCTTCCTTCCTTCCTTCCTTCCTTCCTTCCTTCCTTCCTCCATTTTTTTGAAAGACAGGGTCTTGGTCTGTCACCCAATCTAGAATGCAGTGGTGTGCTCAGCTCACTGTAACCTTGAACTCTTGGGTTCATGTGATCCTTCCACCTCAGTGCCCCAGTAGCTTAGCCTCCAGAATAGCTGGTATGACAGGTGCATGGCACACCTGGATAATTTAAAACATTTTTTTTTCATAAAGATGAGGTCTTGCTATGTTGCCCAGGCTGGTCTTGAACTGCTGGTCTCAAGCAATTCTGCCTTGGCTCCCAAAGTTCTGGGATTACAGGCATGAGCTACCGCATCCGACCTCAATATTTCTTCCTTCCTTCCTTCCTTCTTTCCTTTCTCCCTTCCTTCCTTCCTTCCTTCCTTCCTTCCTTCCTTCCTTCCTTCCTTCCTTCCTTCCTTTATCAATCTCGCTTTTGCTATGAAGTTTAAAACTCTTTGCTCTAGATCCCCAAGGTTTTCATGAGTGTTATCTTCTAAAGGTTTTGTAGTTTTATGTTGTACACTGAAGTCTGTTATTCATTTTGAATTAATTCTTGTATAAGAAGTGAGATTTAGGTTGAAGTTTTTTGTTTGGTATTGTCTATGAATGTCCAGTTGCTCCAGCACCATTTGTTGGAAAGACTATCTTTATTATATTAAATTGCCATCACATCTTCACAAAACATCAGTTTGATATATTTGTGGATATATCGTGTGTCCATTCTGTGTTGGTTCCATTGATCTATGTGTCTGTTTCTTCAGCAATACCACAACGTCTTGATTACTGTAGCTATACTGAAATTGATTCCTTCTATTTCGTTCTTCCTGTCCAGAACTGTTTTAGCTATTCTATGCAAATTAAAGCTGCAATGAAATATTACTACTTACTTAGTGTTGAGCTTGCTTTTCCATATAAATGTTAGAATAATTTTGTCTATATCTAGAGACACTATTGCTGAGATTTTGATAAGAATCACACTAAACCCACATCCATCTGGGAAGAATGGACATCTTTGCTATGTTGAGTTTAAAAATTAATGAACATGGTATGTCTTTCTATTTACTTAGATCCTTTTCACTTTCTTTCATCAGTGCTTTATAATTTTGGCATAGAAGTCCTGCACATGTTTTGTTGACTCTACACTCAAGTAGAAGGGCTCCCTGGTCTCTACTGGGTGGGTATGGAAGTTCAGGCTCCCCATACAGTCTCATGTGACACAGGGAGGAGTTGAGAAAAGCAGACTCGCTGCCTAGTGGGGATGAAAGTCCAGACTTCTTCTCTAACAGCACTCCAGTGCAGTTTGGGATGGCTTGTTACAGCCTGATCAGGGTGGCAGTCAGCTCCTTGCTTAGCCTTGGTGGTGTGAATGAGGGTTGGAAGTGTTTTCTGTGGTGTTTGGCTGGAGTAGAGTGGCAACTGTCTAAAAGTCTACTGTCTTTCTGGGATGTCTCCCTTCCTGGTCTTTTGGCTAGAGAGGGCTGGCTTTTTGGGGGACTTTTTGGATTGGTGGGACTACCAGGTTGCCAGATGTCATTCCCAAATCTGAAATATATGAGGCAAAAAGAAAACTCAGTGAACTCTTTGCTGTGTTGTTCATTGGGTACCAAAGTTCCCTGTCTGGTCTGGCTAATCTCTATACTGTTCAGAGTCTTATGTTTGCTTTATATATAACATACAGGGATTTTAGTTTTACTTGGTGAAAAAAACAGGATCTGTATGTATACTACATCTTCCTGGATGCAGAAATCCTACAAATATTTTTAAAGCATATAAAGTTGTATAAATCACATGCAGTTCCTACAGACTGAAAAAAGTTATATAACATTCTATTTGTCTCAATAAAATTTAGTTTACACAAATGATAATCTGTACTTGGAGATTGCCTGTAGTAGCCTCATCCTGAGACCCTGAGCGTTGGTCTCGATGAGCTCATCTGCAGATTGGGGTAATGATTATAAACTATAAGAGAGTGGTGTCTGCCTCTTTTTTCCACCTTTACATACTGGGAAACATATTAAAGGATTAATAAACATTGGTTGGATAAATAAACAAATGATATACTTAGAATGATACAACCATTAAGTAGCTAGACACTGCTGGAAGTAAGACATCTGTTGAGGAACATTTGTTCTTGAAATACAAGTCTATTATTTAGTTTGAAATACCAAGTCTTTCTAAAATTAAATATGGACAATTGCACAGAGCTTATTATTCAGACTGTGTATTAAAAATAGCTCTTTCTGTCATCTTAATTTTAAAGAAATGGTGAGAATTTTTCCCCTTGTGTTATGTATGTGCCTGTAACCAAAATTTTAATTAATAATTGGTTCCAGTGTCAGGTGTGGTGGTTCATGCCTATAATCCCAGTACTTTGGGAGGTTGAGGCAGGGGGATTGCTTTGAGTTTGAGACCAGCCTGGGTAACATAGTGAGACCCTGTCTCTATTAAAAAATTTTTTTTAAAGAATTGGTTTCAATTAATGCCATGAAAATATATCAACTTTGATATACTTGCTCAGCTCTAAACATAGATACTTTAGAGTTAACACATCCTTTTATTTTTTAACTTTGCTGGGAATAATCATCTAATATACTGCTACTTTGAGAAAACTTCTTCCAGTTATTGGACGTTTATTCTATGTATAGCGGAGCATCATTTATAAGTGTTTTTAGATAACTGCTGAACATCAAATTCAATAATGCTGCTATTATCCAATACATGTTTATATAATGCAAAATGTAGTATTACAGTAATAATTTAAGAGACTGTTACTAGTAACTACCATATTTTATGTGTGGCACTGATCTGATTCACTTTTACTACCTGGACATTCTGGTAAATAATTTGCTGTGAATAGCAACTGTAGGCCATGGTAGGAAATCATTATTCCACAATGTTATTACATCATCTATGAATTTACAGAAAGTCAGTCAACATTTAAAAATCAATTTTATCTCTCTGATAGAGGAACACTATTCTGTTGCCTATTCTAAGACATTTAGACAAATACAAAATGTATTCAACTACTTAACTTTTTAGCATAGTTTGGGTTGGTGTCATGATTAGTGGTGGCAAAAATGTCATCTAATTTCAAACAGTTGGTTGAGTTGCCTCCGTCTCAATTTATCCTAAATATCAGAGCCTATTTTTAATTCCTGATTCGTGTATATGTTTTCCGGTGTCATCATTTGCTTGCTCATTTATTCATTCGTTCGTTTAGCAGTTTTGAACTACTCTGTGCTTGGTTCTGGGGATAAAAGAAGAATAACACACAGCCTTTATTCTTAAGCATGTGCAAGTTAAGTGAGGGAGATATAAATGCAAAAAGATAATTAAATATAATTTATTAAGTTCCATGATAAATATATGGACAGAACCTTAAAGGAATATACAGTAAGAGCACCAAACCCAATCCCAGCCTCTGAGTGTGTGTGTGTGTGTGTGTGTGTGTGAGACAGAGAGAGTGAGGATGCCGTGAGTTTTAGGAAAGGCTTCCAGGAGAAGAAAATGCCTGAGCAGAGTCATAAATACTCAGTAGTAGCAATTAACCAGGCAAAGGCAGTGGGGAGAAAAGGAATTGAGCTAGCATTACTAAAGCAAAATAAACTCTGTGCAATTGTCCATATCTAAGTTTGAAAAGTCAAATTCTTTTCAACTATAGACTTCCACTTCCGTGTTTGTGAAGAAGTGTCTTCCTTACAAAAGTGTCTGCCTATTTAGTGTTTATATCACCCCAGAGATAGCTCCAGTCACTCATTTATGATTTACCCAGGGAACTGAAAGTAGTATGGTGTTGGTGAGGAACCAGGAGGGAAGTAAAATGTGAGAACTCAGTCTGGAGATGGGGTGGAGTGGGAGGTGCTCCCCCTGAGAGCCTTGGTACTAGATTGAGTGAAAAAGGAAAGCCGCTGATGACATTTAAGTAGCTGGGTCACCCAATTACATTTAATTTGTAGCTTGATTGCTCTGATGTCTCCATGCAGGGTGGACTTGAAGAAGCCTTGAACAGAGAGAATGGCTGTTACAGAGGATCAGCTAAGAGCTATGAGGCCCACACCATGAAGTGGCAAGGCAAATGGAGAAGAGATAATGAGCTTGACACAGTCATCAGAGATCAGGATTTGAATGCAGTGAGCTGAGAGGGGGAAAATCATGGGACCACCCAGGTTTCTGGCATGGGTAACTGAGTGGCTAACTCCAACAGATAGAAGACACAGGGTAGGAAATGATGGAAGATCAGGCGCTTTCAGCTTTGAACACATTCATCTGGGAGGTGACTCTAAGAGTTACAGGTGAAGATGTTAAAGGAAGTAGTGTGTGATAGCCTGAAGCTCCGAAGGATCAACGCTGGAGATCTCGATCTAATAATTATCAGCCTGAGGGTAGTAGTTGTCATCGAGATGAAGAGAGAGGCTAGACGAGAGTGTGCTGAATGAAACAAACAACGGGGCAAGAACAGATACTAAGGAAGACTAAATTCCCAAAGGGTGGGGCACCAACCTCCAGGTGAGCATTCAAAATCCAGAATTGGCATTAATGCTAATTTTTCTGTGGCTCTTTGAAATCACGGAAGACCTAACTCTAGGCTGGAATCTTAGTTACTCTGGGTCTAAGCGAACTGTGTGCCTCCAGGGATCAGAAAAGAATATCATTCAGTGAGGCCACTAGGTTGTAAGACTATATGTGACCCTATAATTGAGGGCCTCTATGTGGAGTTCAGACAATAGGGCTTGGTGAGGACTGGGGCAAACTGAGTGTGCTCATTAGAGGGCAGTCACAGCTCACTGCAGCCATCACCATTACAGAATACAGGCAGAGGTTTAGATGTTCCAGTTTTTTATGGGGATTAGGAAATCTAGATTTTTACATAAAGTATGCCATTTTTTAAACCTTAGCAACTAATTAAATGTAAAACTCTATGCCAGAGGCCAAGGAGAAAATGAAAATGTCTGTGGTCCACCACTTTGTGCTCTGCGATAGGCAATGGGGTGGAGTGACTGAGAGTGACGCTGAAGCTCAGGAAGTAATGAAGTCCCATTCACAAGGACTGAACTGCATTCATCAACAAATACTTATTTCATTCCTAACACACGCCAGGTTCAAGGAATTTGGCAGTGAATAGAAGAGTCAAACTTCCCCAAAGTGAATTACATACAAGGAGGTTGTTTTCCCTTGTGGATATTCTCTTTGTGATACTGACGTGTGGTTGAAACAAACCTCAGTGTTTGTGGCAGAAGCAGCAGCCAGTTGTTGGCTGCTGGTGCCTGACAGGTTGATATTCAGCAGTGCCATTTATTAGATGCCTTGTATTTATCTCTGCAAATATTAAAAGCAGACCCTGGAAAGGTTCTTAAATTCTCTGTGCTTCTGTTTTCTTGCCTGTAAAATGTTCATAATGATAATACCAACTGATAGAATCATTAAGTGAATAGACTGAGATGGTGTCTAGAAAGCGTTAAGTCCACATTCTGGCTCATGCTAACTATAAAAAATGTTGAATATAACAATTATGGTTATGGTCTACTTGGCACCCTGCCTGTGTGTCTAAAACAAGTATTTTTTTGTAACATGTAGAGGATGTAAATATGACTTTTGGTCATGGAAATATGGGCAGTTGTTTGAGAGGCAAGCCTACATTTTTGAAAGTTGTAATTTGAAGAAACTGATTCCTGGGGTACAGGGCAATGCCCAGAGGTGATCCGAAGCAGGTGCAAAATCAAATTAATTGCAAGGCAGTTGCATGTGCTCCTACAGACAAGCTCCCTCAAGCTGTGCTCCTGGGATGGCCCAGGTGTGCGTTTGGATTATGTAGGGACTGTGGGGATGCTCTTGACAATGGAGTTACTCAGGGAAAGGTTTGCTCCCATCCACACAAACTAACACCTCTTGTCTTTCAAGTGAACTGAATCATGGAGAATCTATTCCTGACCCTCTGTGGCAATGCTGTCCTGCCAATCTCATGAGACAGAACTTGTGAGTTTGGCTTGGTCTGACAAGAATGACGCATTTCAAAGATCTGTCTTGCAATACAAAACATTTACTACTTCAGTGAAATGTTAACTAAGCCCTTCCTATGTGCCGAGCACTGAGACTAGTGCTGGGTTTGAGAACAAATTGGACAAATGCCCAGACATCATGGAGTTTGTAGTCTAATGAAGAAATTGGTCTAGTCAGCAAGAAATAACATAAGTTGAGGCTCATACTATCGTGCATAGGAGGAGCACTTAATCTGAGGGATAGCCATGGCTTCCCAAAGAAAGTGATGTGAAAACTGACCTTTAAGATCAAGTAACAGAGTAAGCCAGACAAGGAAAGATGGCTCACACTTCAGAATAAGCAGGGGCCATGTTTTTGTTTTTTTTTTGTTTTTTTGTTTTTTTGTTTTTTTGTTTTTGCATAACAGAGGTAAATAAAGCCTCTTTTGACTCACCTGGCTACTATTTTTAAAAATTATATGTTGGTGGGTGCGGTGGCTCATGCCTGTAATCCCAGCACTTTGGGAGGCCAAGGCAGGTGGATCACCCGAGGTCAGGAGTTTGAGACAGGCTGGCCCACATGGTGAAACCTCATCTCTACTAAAATACAAAAATTAGCTTGGCGTGGTTGCAGGCACCTGTAATCCTAGCTACTCAGGAGGCTGAGGCATGAGAATCACTTGAACCAGGGTGGTAGAGGTTGCAGTAAGCCTAGATCATGCCACTGCACTCCAGTCTGGGCGACAGAGCAAGATGTCTCAAAATTAAATAAATAAATAAATAAATAAAAGTGTCAATATGGCCTTACGATAACTTCCAAGATGTGTGTTGTTGTTGATTTAATATATTATGCATATTATTAATGTATGCATTGACATGGGGCATTGTCTTAGACTTAATGCCATTTCTAAATAAGCCTATTACCTGCCAGTTCCATAGAGCTCAAAGACATTCACATCTGCATTGATGTTGCAGACAGGCAATCCATCACCCATTTATCTTCCCCTCTCCCATTGCCACCCCTCTCATTTAGATCTTGTTACTTCTTATTAAACGAATGCAATGTTGTCTTCACTGATCTCTTTACCTCAAGTTTTTTTCCTACTCCAATTTTATGTTTTGCTGCAGAATTAAATTTCCTGAAGTGCAACTCTGATGCTATCATTCCAGTGCTTGAAGTTTCTCATGCTATCCCCACAGTCCGCGGTGTTAATAATAAACCATCAGTCTGGCATTCTCCACCTTTCACATGATTCCAGCCTACCTTTCTCAGCTGCTCTTGCACTGCCGTGTTCCCTGGGATTCGATGTAGACTACTTGCTCTTCTGATTTCCTGCCTCACTAGCTTTGCTTTAGAACATCCTTCAGTCGCGAATGCACTTCCCCAGCCAGTACGTGTTGCAATATTCATCTCATGGAGCAAATCAAATCCTCCGCTGTTTGTGAGGTCCTCCCTCAGCCTCCCCACTCCCATTATTGCATTCTCTCCTTCCTTTAAATCCCCAGTGCTCTACCCATATATACAGTACTATATGTCAACCTTTTGTATTGCATTTGTAAAATTATGCCTTTATTTGTGCAGTGTGTATATTATTCTGATGCATTAGAAGAGCTGTGTACTCTTCAACTTTGTATTTTTTATATCTTTTAGCATAGAATTCCTCACACTGTAGGTGATGAATATCTACCAATTCTACTAGCTAGTAATGTTTTTTCACTGCCAATTTTATTTATGAATTGAAAAAGTCCCAATGTTATGTAATTTTATTTAGTATGGTCTCAATTCATGGAACCACTAATATTTTTGTCTTGTATATGTTCAGCACATACAGGCCATAGTTTTTCTTTTGTTTTATGCCTTAAGGCTCATGGGACATTAATACATACATCAATACAGCCTCTCCTTGGTGTAAGTGCAGAAAGATGAGAAAGCAAATGGCTCCCGGGGGCTTACTGAGTTAGCGAAGACAAAGGTGGGGTTGGAACCAAGTAACTTTTGTTCTGAGCCCTACCATTTGCCACCTGCAGCTGCTTCCCTAGTGTCTCATTCTTTCTTCCAAAGACTCAGTTCAATTTAAATACAATTACTGAAACCAGTATTTACTCACTATACACATAGATGTCAATTAAGACTGAACTTGGTTACTGTAACAAACTGAGGGAGGAATTGCAATTTAGCCTGTGTGAGTTGTCAAGTCTCAGTCTAAAACCCAGGCATGTAGCCCAAATTATTCAGTGTCTGTCCTTATACCCTAAATTTGTTAAATAACTACCATCAGCTAATTTGCAATGAGTGCTATTGCATGCAGGACTGTTGACATGTCCCTGGGAAGACAGAGAGAGAGACAGAGAGAGATGCCGAGGTGTGATGCCTGGATGTTTCCTCTTAGTGTCAGAATTATTTGTTATTGCTGCATTAGGCTTCAGGGAGAGTGGACATTTGCAGGTCAGCTCTATGGCCAATTGGTTGGATCCCGTTTCTTTTTCTATGAACTTGCCTCTAGCAAGTAAACTGTATGGCAAGGTGGGAAGATCCCCGAACTTCAACTTCAAAGATAAGTTTTCATCTTTCTTCTAGCTCCATCATTAATTGTTTTGTGACCCTGGGAAATTTGCTTAATCTACCAGAGGTTTGATTGACTAATTTCTTTAAAAAGTTATTGTGAGAATCAAAAAGTTATTGTGAGAAACAAATATGTGAAAGCACTTGATAAACCTCAGAATACTTTACAAGGGGAAGTGTTTTTAGAATAACTATTATTATTAGAAGAGGGAAATAAAGCAAGGGCTTGAATTCAATTCTGTCTAAAAGCTTGAATAAAAAGTCGATTTCACTTACCTACTTGTTATTTTGGGAAGCATTTTATAAAGTCAAAGTAGCATAGCACTTGCTAGGTTATTCCAGAAACCTGTTTACCACTGCCTTACATTTTTCAACTTTATTCATCAGATTTAGTCATTAAACCACAAGGAATGAAGAATAACCACAATCTATAAAGATAACCAAATAGAAAAGTGTAGTTTATCATACTATCTGAACAGCAACAGCCAAAGGATCTTTCTAAACATCTTTCTGGATATTTGTTTTTGTTGTTCTAGACTAGAAAGATAGAATGGCTTCCTTTTATGCACAATCTTTTCACAGGGGCTGACTCAGCTCATTGTTCTTTTGCTTTCTTAGAGAGAAAGATTTAATCTATAAGACAATAGGAACAAATCCAAAAAAAGCCCAAACCACATCAAAACAAACCAAACCAACTGCTTTCTATGTTTGTCAGAGTTCTTGACTGAATATACCAAGGCTTTTAATAACA
Organism: Mandrillus leucophaeus; assembly: GCF_000951045.1. Classification (NCBI taxonomy): domain Eukaryota; kingdom Metazoa; phylum Chordata; class Mammalia; order Primates; family Cercopithecidae; genus Mandrillus; species Mandrillus leucophaeus. The sequence goes on along the minus strand of NW_012109652.1, from coordinate 637,610 downwards.
ATTGTTGGAGTGATCCTTATTTCAGAAATCAAACAGCAAGAATTTCACTATAACGTCAAAGTCCTTTTATCAGTGTTACCAGCTGTCATCATTGTTGTTTAAGAGTTGGATACAGGAGGAAGAAATTGGAAGAAGTGGCTAATGAAAAATAGAGAGTAATAGTTTCAAAATTTTCTCCATTCTACCCATACAATTATCTTAAGTATCCCGAGTAAGCAATGACAACCAAGCTGAACCAAACCCAAACAAAAAAACTTTCATGAAGCTTGAGTGATGAAAAGAATTGTCAGTTATTGAAGAGACTGAGAATCTGGACACTACTGAGGAATGAATCAACCCATTATTAATTTGCTAAGTAGCAGGACCCTAACTAGGTCTCAGAAGATCGTGTTATTGCTTCATTATCTACTTAAGAGTGTATCACTCCTGTTAAAAGCCTCAGGGAGCTAGTTCAAATACATCACGTATTAAAAATATTTGAATACAATTTCAGTAGTAATAACAGAACACGAAAGTGAAAATGGTTAGAAGAATTAGTAGTTCATATGGAATCATGGAGTCTAGGACAGTCTTATTTAAAAGATAAGCCCAATACACTGGAATACCAATGAGGTGTTGTGTCATGGCAGACCTCCCAGATGGAGTTTCACTCTTGTTGCCCAGGCCGGAGTGCAATGGTGTGATCTTGGCTCACTGCAATCTCTGCCTCCAGGGTTCAGGCAATTCTCATGCCTCAGACTCTCAAATAGCTGGGATTACAGGCGCCCACCACCAGTCCCGGCTATTTTTTTTGTATTTTTAGTAGAGACGGGGTTTCACCATGTTGTCCAGGCTGGACTTGAACTCCTGACCTCAGGTGATCCACCTGCCTGGAGCCCCCAAAGTGCTGGGATTGCAGGCGTTAGGCACCGTGCCTGGCCCTGTTCTTGGTTTTCGTGCTTGTTATTTGAGCCTGGAACATATGTCAGACATTGCTGTAGGTAATTGGAGATAACTGGTAACAGGAGAAAGTGCTGCCTGTCCTGATTGGAGCTCATATTCTACTGGGAAGCACAGTCAATAATAACAGAAGTATGGGAAAATGGGTAGAAGTAAATGCTAATAAAAAAAAAGTAGGGCAAATTGGAGAGCAGAAGCATCAGAGAGCAGTAGGGCCAGGAAGGTCATGATGAGAAGGCAACTTTCAAGTCACTGCCTGAAAAAGTGCAGGAGCTGGACAGGTGTCAGGTAGGGCCTTCTAGGAAGAGGAAATGGCCGCTGTCGCTGAGCCTGTGCCTCACTGAATGGTGGGTCATGGAGGGTCTGAGAAGATCTGGGATGATGTTGAAGGATTTTAAATAGAGGAGTGAGATGAGCTGGCTTTGCATTTTCACAGAATCGTTTGGGCTGCTGTGTTGAAAATGGACTGAGGGGACGGGGCAGAAGAGGGGAGGCCGGTTAGACCAGTACCTCAGGCTACCAGGACCTGAGCAATGTTATAGGATCAGGATGAGGGCAGCGGAGGGGGTGAGATGCTGCTGAATTCTGGACCTATTTTTAAGTCAAAACCAGCAGGATTTGCTGATGGAAGAGATGTGCATGTAAAACATACAGAGAAATCTAGAATAGCAGAAAGAGTTTTAGCCTGAACAACTAGAAGAATGGATTTGCAATTCACTGAGATGGGAAAGTGCAGAGAACCATCGAGAGCTCCTGTCAAGATTTGAAATGCAGTTGCTGCTGATGGCTCTAAGCTGAATGACCTCTCAGGGATCTGCCCTGCCAAGGCTATCCACACCCTCTCCATAAGTGCAGCCTGTACCTAATCCAACGGCCACTTGAGGTGGGGTAGGAAGCCCCACCCCCTTGCCTGAATAAGGGACTACTGAAAGGCTCCCCTCTGAGGGGGATGGGCTCAGGCCTCTGTGGCAAGAACGTTGCCATTTAGTTCCTCTGGTCCTGTCCTGCCTCCTCCACCCTCACCGTGTTGTTTCTGAGAACACACCTCAGTAAATTTTTTGCACCCAAATCGCTGTATCTTCCTCAGGGGATCCACCTTAAGACACCTTCTGTGGGCTCCCAAAATCGGAATGATACGAGCTCCTGATAGATTCCTGTCTTTCTTATTGGTGTAGCCAATACCACCCGAATTCCATTCAGCATCTGCCTTGCAGATAACTGTGGTGATGTTCTCCCCAACTGGATCATACTAGGTCCAGCAGAGCGCTGTACTTTTTCTATAGTTTGCTCATTAAAGGTAGTTCATGAACATTCGTTATGTGGTTAACAGATAATGATGATACCTCTGAACAGAAACTAAAAACAAGTAATTAGAGATGAAAAGCAACACTTTTAAACTGAAATCGGATATGTCGTTCTACCTTTGTGATTCACATACATCTAGCAAAATGATAATACCCTATAGCTACTGCTTTCTTGAAAGTTGGGGTGCTGTTAGTCTATTAGAGTGATGACCAGTTTGCGATAATTTGTTTTCTCCTCCGGCCTCTAAATCTATGTGTGGATCTGCATTCTATCCAAAATTTGAAAACAGAAAAATCTAAGCAACTATATGCAACTGTTTTTGCGTACCTTGTGCCAGAGAACATCAGATTTGACTGTACCCTTTTGAATAGACTGTTCTGTGAACTGAATTAACCAATTTGTGAAATGCTTGTCCATTTAGACAGCATGTAAAGAAAAGAAAAGAGAAGAATAACTTCTCTCCTAAACCATGGCTGGGTGCAGAATGGGCTGCAAGGCATCATCTACTCCATTCCTAAACTGCCCGCTTGGAAAAGCCCACATGCCCTCTAAAAGCTGTATTTAGGGGAAGAGAGAAACTAGAGTTCACTTGTGGGGATTCTTCACTTAAGCCTCACTAGTACCCACGACGACAGTGGTTCTCAGCCTTCGCTGCTGTTTGAATCACCTGGGGAGCTTTCACACTTCTGATGCCTGGCTCCCACCTTCAGAGGTACTGGTATAATTGGTCTGGGTGTGGCCTGGGCAATGGGATATGTAACCCCACCCCAGGTGACTCTAATATTCAGACCAGGTTTGAATATTATTTTATTTTCTAATTTTCAAACAATTAAAACTTCATTAGAAAATTGTTTTAAGGACAGAGTGATTATAGGGTTAAATGCATAGATTATGCAGTCATAGAAACTAGATCATTGTCTTGTGAGTTAAAAACTGTAGACTTGGGCATATGGCTTAAATTCGTAGAGAACTGCTGCTGTATCCGGTAAAATACATTTCTGGCTACAATCGGATGGGAAGCTCTTGGCTAGATACACTATAGCTAAATGTCATTGATGGAAATGAGCTGACTGACGGGCCCTGGCCACTGTCCCCTGCCATCGTCCTCTTCTTGTCACCCCCTTGCTTGTGATCCTCCAGCCAGGCTGTTCTTCTGCAGTGAGTCAAGCTCTTCCTGCAGCCCAGAACAATCCACCTCCGATCACCTTAGCATATTGATGTCGATCGACTTTCTATCAGCAAAACTGATCTCAGCCAAATAATATCCGGCCAGATCCTTGAGCACCCTGCAGTCAGTATTATTCCAGCAAATGAGACTGTGAAGCTATGGTTCACACAGGTTATGGAATTGGTAAGGTAAGATTACATAGTGAGTATGTAATTTAGACTCATGGCCTAAATACGTTTGCAAAGATCCCAAAACTTCCTATGCTAATCCAGATGTTTCTTCTATAACATCGCCAAAATAAAATGAAGAACAACCATTCTTGATGTTTCCCAAGTTAGAAGCCTCAGAGCTTTCTCTTTTCCATACTCTATAGCTTCACTACCTATGGACTTTTCTCATTGCTCCATTTTCTAGCCTTTTAATCACTTCCAGTGCCTCCCTTTAGAGAGTTCTCCTAGTTCTAAGCATTCATTTAACTTTCAGGGCTCCAGACCAGGTCTTTAATTACAAACTTAAAATGTATGGCGGGAGTGGAAGCGTAATGACCTCATATTGCTTAGTGCTATACTTACTCCTAAAGACAAAATCATTTTGCTTCTATTGCAGTAGCTTCAGCTCTGCCATTCCTCTGAGTCACCACGTTACCATTGTTTTTATCAATAATAATCAGTACTCAATATCAATAATAAATAAATAAAAAATAATAAATAATAAACATCAATAATCATCGTCATTATCAATAATAATGACGGCATCCATTTACTATAAGGCTACTTTACGCCAGGCACCGCAGTAGAAGACTGTCAGGAGTTATGTTGTTTAATTCGTATAACTCTATGAATTGAAGCCTTATGCCCAAGTCTACAGTTTTTAACTTGCAAGACAATAATCTAGTTTCCATGACTGTATAATCTATGTATTTTTCACTCTATAATCACCCCACTAAAATAATTTTCTAATGAGGTTTTAATTGTTTGAAAATTAGAAAATGAAAATAATGTAGACCAGGAATTCTTCTATAACAGTAGCTTTGAAGGAGTTTAATGGTTTGCAAATACAAAAGGAGACATGGGTTTCCTGTAACAATAGTTCATTAACATACATTCAGGTATTTTTTTCTCTATCCAAGGACTCAGCACCCAGCCCACAATGGGAGCTCAATAAATGCTTGCTGAATGTGAGGTGAGGTCTAAGGGATCTATATCTTTTCCTACATTACATGAAGATAACTTTGCTGTTATGTATTTAGCTTCTGACATAATCATTACTTTTTGCAGCCGTGGTCTTTCTGATGGATTAATATATTCTTTCTTCCAGTCTCTACCAATGTCTAGGCTTGACCCTTACCTGTCCAAGTGAGGTGCCCTTGCCCTCCTTGCCTTATATGAACCTAACAGGGTAATCAGACATTCTGAAGGATAAAACTCTCCCCTGATTTCTGATCTGAATAATCTCAGATAAAATCATGACTTTGAAAAGGCAGTACCTATAGTCTGACATCACTTTGTCAAGCTGTCTTTAAGATTTCTTCTCTTTCCTCTGTATAATCACAGACTATTGTTAGTGATGTAAGATGTGCTCTGCCTGTTTTGACAGAACTAAATGTTCCAAACAAGAAACAAGAACAGATTTGTATAGCTATGCTGCACACCTAGGTCTCTGTCCTGGAGGCACTCCAATACCACATTACTTTCTGATGGCACAGAAATTAAAGGCCTGGTCTGGAGCTTTGTGAGTTAAATGAATGCATAGAAAATGTGCCATCTACTCTGAGATGGCTGGAGGAAAAATAATTATTCCTTAATAATAGATAGAAGGCAGAGGAAGAGACACACAGTACTCTTGTCCTCTTTCCAGCATCCTTATTAGACTTTTCATTAAAGATGGCTTGGAAAATTGCATGGATTACTCTAGGCACAACAGTGAATCTTAGCATTTAAACAGGAAAAATAACATGTATGTGGTCATCTGCCTTTTAAATGGTCCCCAGTGATCTCCACCTCCTGGTCTTTATGCACTTGTGGAATGTCCTTTCCTTGGTTGTGGGCTGGACTTCAATAGAATATGGTGCATCTGAGATTATATACATATACACATATATGTATATGTATATAATCTCAACATAGAGATCTCTCTATATAATCTACATAGATTATATATCTTCCATATATACTATATATAGAAGATATATAATTTATAATCTTTTAACTATTAAACAAACTGTGGCTTCCATCTTACTTGCTCTCTCTTAGGCCACTTGGCCAGGGGAAGTCAACTGTCAGATCACGTACAGGCCTATGTAGAGGCCCACATGCAAGGGACTGAGATGGGCCAATGACCATGTTAGTAAGGTTGAAAGCAGATATGCCCCTCTCCACCACACTTGAAAGATGGAGACTGCAGCCACAGCTAAGAGCTGGACTGAAACCCCATGAGAGACCACGACACAGAGGAACCCAGCTCAGTTATGCCCGGATTCCTCCACAAAAGAAACCATGAGAAAATATATATTTGTTATTTTAAGCTGCTAAGTTTTGTAAGAATTTGCTAAACAGCAATAGATAACTTACAGAATATTAAAGATGCAAAAGCTTCCCTTCTGTTAAACTTCAATTACATTCCTTAGCCCTTGTCTCCTGTCTCATGGCATTTACCACGATGTATGTCATTTCTTCTGGTAGTCTATAAAACTTGTGGAGAACAGAAACTCAAAGCTATTACTTTTTGAATTCCTGTAAGTCCCAGGAAAGAGTCTTGCAAGAAGCAAATGCTGACTAACTATCTGATTAGTAAATACGTGAATAAATGTTGCCTTTAAAGACCAAGGAACAGTTAGGTAACTTGATGTTAGACAAGGCCTCTATTTAATATTCTAATCATTTCCCTTGATTATTCACACATTTCTAACATATTAATAACTGACTTGCAAGTATCATCTCCGCTTGAAGTTTCTCTTTCTTACTGTAGAAGACACAATTAAACCTTGAGTAAATGACATGACTCCATTATTTCTTTATGATGAAGGAACTTTATAACATGTGATCATAAATTAATGCAAACTCTCTATATTTTGATTATCAAAAGAATACAGTTTATGTAAAAATGGGTACATAATCATTTGACAGTCTATAGAAAAATGAGATTGTCTTCATTGGCAATTAACAGACTGTTAACTAATAAGTAGCACAGCAATGTTTTACTTGAAGTTATACTTTTATACTCTTGTTCCTTACTACTTTGTTATGGTTATCTTTTCACATAAAACACAACTGCTACAGGAAGGAGGGGAAAGGAGTGAGACTGATTGGATTAAGTAGGACCTGTGAGCCTGAGCTACATCAATATGGCCTGAGTGGCAAAATGCATCTCTCTGGTTATTATACACATCAAGAAAAACCAGACGAAGTTTTGAAGAACTTAAACAGAACCAGAGATTTAAAACACTTGTTTAATTATATTAAAGGACATTTAAAGGATGCTATTTTACTGCCACGAAAAAGGAAGTAATAATGGAAAGAAATTTTAAGTAAATATTGTCATAGAAAAGATATTGCCAGGAGCAGTGGCTCATGCCTGTACTCTCACACTTTGGGAGGACAAGGCAGGCGGATCGCTTGAGGTCAGAAGTTTGAGACCAGCGTGGCCAACATGGTGAAACCCTGTCTCCACTAAAAATACAAAAATTAGCCAGGCATGGTGGCACACACCTGTAATCCCAGCTACTCAGAGGGCTAAGGCAGCAGGAGAATCGCCTGAGCCCAGGAGGTGGAGGTTGCAGTGAGCTGAGATCGCGCCACTGCACTCCAGCCTGGACGACACAGTGAGACTCCATTTAAAAAAGAAAAGAAAAGAAAAGAAAAAAAAGTGAAGATATGTCTGTCGTAGGATCAATAGAGCAACTGATTTCTTTGTCTTCATTTCTTCTCACAAAAAGGAGGAAATAATCAGTAAAATAATGTCATATTTGTATAATTGTAGACTAAATATTACTAACTGGACACAAGGAGGATGTCAATAAAACTACTCAGGGTAATCTGGTTTCATTTGTCTTCCATCCCCGCCCTTCAGAACAGAACGTTGCTGTCAATGACATTGTTATCTGACTTAAACATGAGGATCATTCTGCCGGTGACTTTAATTACTTTCTCATCAAAGCCACATTGGACAGCTTCAGAAATTTCTTCTTTGCCTCCTAGGACACCTTAAAGGACAAATGATTCTCCTCCCTCCGTTGTTCATCAGGAATGGCAGGAAATCATTTGGTGTTGCCAACTTTAGTGAGGCTCCTCGGGAATTGCACACGCATGGCGGGAACAGAAACGTGAGAGCAGCTCTGAGTGTTCTGTCCTTAACACACTTGGTGCTGCCAGAGCTGAGATTCTCCTATTTGAATCAGGCTGACTAGCAAGAAGGTATTCAAGGACTTTTTGTTTCCATTGTTTTACATATCCTTTTGTGAATAAATTGTTGAGGGCTTTACAATGTTTCTGTTTCATTGGAGTCACATGGCCTGGTAAGACTGAAGGAAGGAGCAGTGTGCATCAAGCAAACAGCAGCACTGGGTACTCATGTTGGGAATAAAGGAATACTGGACTGGGAGTCGGGACCCTGGATGAAAGCCTTGACTCTGCCATTGTCACTTCAAGGATTTTGGCTTAAAAAAAAATTAAATAAGCAAAGCCATATTTTCCCCTTTATTTATTTAGAGCTATGAACTGGCATGATGGCTAATAGAATCACAACTTTGTGGCTGAAAAGAACTTCAGAAATCACAGAGTTGCCCCCTCCCACTGCAGCTTTAGAGAGAGATGAGTTCGCATTTTCGCTGTGCGTGGATGAGCGCTGGGGCTTGGTAAAGGATTGGTTCCAGGCTCAGTCCACAAACGAGCCAGCTCTCCCTCCTGTCTCCTTTCTTTCTTCCCCTCAGTGACCAGTCCAGGGATCTCTCCAGGACCCCGTGGAAATCAGCATCCACCCTGATGCCCCTTTCCTGCTGCCACCCACAGATCTGGGAAATACCTCCATTCTGTGCTCTGGGAAATTTTCAGCTGCCATAAAGAGGTTAAAAAGTGGCATAAAGTTTCCATACGTGATTTTTGGGAGACTAAATGTGAATCTCCTCAGATGAGGATCTTTAAGGGATGCTTTTCTGTTTCAGGAAAGCACTTAGTTGTCATTAGCTGACAGGATTTCTCGTCACCGTCTTTCGTGGGTGGCTGCAGCAGAGTGCTGTCAGGCAGTGCTAGGCCTGAGGGGCCCAGGCGCCCACTGCGAGCGATTATTATTGCACCTGGGCCACTTCGCCACCTTGGTGATGGGGCGAAGGCACTCTAGCGAATTCCACTTCATTCAGCTGGAAGACAGACGCTGATTGTCAGGGAAGGGGAGGAGAATGCTGGCCTCCTGCACAAGTCTGACCTCATTCCCACAGAGTCAATGGGCTTGGGTCTCTCATCTCTAGCCCCCTTTTCCATATTGTGTTTTGGGAATCAGGGTTAAGTAGGCAAGTGGTCAGTTGATGAGCCAGCAGAAACATTCCAACCTCACATCATTCTTAGATTCTCTGCTTGTGACTCGAGTTCCTGGATTTGACCACCTTTTCTTGGAAGAATTCAATTTTGAAAACTCACTGAGTATTTGTTGACTATTGAGGAATAATAGCAATGATAATTTTTTGAAAATCATAGCTCACGCTCACTGAGCATGTAAATGTGCCAGGCTCTGTGCTACACATTATACAAATATGAAGACATTCAATCCTCACAAGAATTTGATGAGGTCAATTCAATTATGATCTTCATCTCTCAGGTCAGCAAAGTGAGGTGACAGGGATGAGGTCTCTTGCCCAAGAGTCCAGGCAGGGCTCATTAGTGGTAGACTCGGGCTTTGGTCTCAGGGTCCTTCTGCAGGGCTGCCTCCTAAACCACCACTCAGTGTTAAAGAAACTTACAGCCTCCTTGTGCTAACTGATGTTAGCGCAAGACAACATTAAATAATTACCAAATAGGGATAAAAGCAATGAGATGCAGAAGTGCAAGGGAGAAAGATTTGGTTGTACGTCGGAGTGTGTGAGAGGATGGCAGGCCTCCCTGGCAGAGGCATGAGTGGAGAATGCACAGTGACATGAGGGTCTGGAGGGGCTCAATCTGTCTCGGGAAGGGTGGGGTGAAGCGTGCCCATCGTGTGCGCTTTGTGGAGCCCAGGGTGAGGAACAGCCTAGAACACAGTTTGTAGCAAAGTGGGTTTGAATCCAAACAAAGGTGGGTGGATTTTATTCTGCAGACCATGGGTACTACTTTTAAATTTTAGAGAAGAGTGTCATGAGACAGCTGTGTTACAGGGAGGAAACCTGCATGTCAGCAGGTGGATTCAGGTAAGAGAGATTAGGGCAGGGAGGCCCATCAGGGTTCCAGGGGAGAGGTGGGCAGGGGCAGGTGGGGATGGATGAGGAGCAGAGGCGTGGTGCTTCAAGGTCCGGTGACAGTGTGCATGTACAGAGGGATGAAC
>NW_012109652.1:625283-627641 GCF_000951045.1 Mandrillus leucophaeus | reverse complement strand
TGATTTTTGGGAGACTAAATGTGAATCTCCTCAGATGAGGATCTTTAAGGGATGCTTTTCTGTTTCAGGAAAGCACTTAGTTGTCATTAGCTGACAGGATTTCTCGTCACCGTCTTTCGTGGGTGGCTGCAGCAGAGTGCTGTCAGGCAGTGCTAGGCCTGAGGGGCCCAGGCGCCCACTGCGAGCGATTGTTATTGCACCTGGGCCACTTCGCCACCTTGGTGATGGGGCGAAGGCACTCTAGCGAATTCCACTTCATTCAGCTGGAAGACAGACGCTGATTGTCAGGGAAGGGGAGGAGAATGCTGGCCTCCTGCACAAGTCTGACCTCATTCCCACAGAGTCAATGGGCTTGGGTCTCTCATCTCTAGCCCCCTTTTCCATATTGTGTTTTGGGAATCAGGGTTAAGTAGGCAAGTGGTCAGTTGATGAGCCAGCAGAAACATTCCAACCTCACATCATTCTTAGATTCTCTGCTTGTGACTCGAGTTCCTGGATTTGACCACCTTTTCTTGGAAGACTTCAATTTTGAAAACTCACTGAGTATTTGTTGACTATTGAGGAATAATAGCAATGATAATTTTTTGAAAATCATAGCTCACGCTCACTGAGCATGTAAATGTGCCAGGCTCTGTGCTACACATTATACAAATATGAAGACATTCAATCCTCACAAGAATTTGATGAGGTCAATTCAATTATGATCTTCATCTCTCAGGTCAGCAAAGTGAGGTGACAGGGATGAGGTCTCTTGCCCAAGAGTCCAGGCAGGGCTCATTAGTGGTAGACTCGGGCTTTGGTCTCAGGGTCCTTCTGCAGGGCTGCCTCCTAAACCACCACTCAGTGTTAAAGAAACTTACAGCCTCCTTGTGCTAACTGATGTTAGCGCAAGACAACATTAAATAATTACCAAATAGGGATAAAAGCAATGAGATGCGGAAGTGCAAGGGAGAAAGATTTGGTTGTACGTCGGAGTGTGTGAGAGGATGGCAGGCCTCCCTGGCAGAGGCATGAGTGGAGAATGCACAGTGACATGAGGGTCTGGAGGGGCTCAATCTGTCTCGGGAAGGGTGGGGTGAAGCGTGCCCATCGTGTGCGCTTTGTGGAGCCCAGGGTGAGGAACAGCCTAGAACACAGTTTGTAGCAAAGTGGGTTTGAATCCAAACAAAGGTGGGTGGATTTTATTCTGCAGACCATGGGTACTACTTTTAAATTTTAGAGAAGAGTGTCATGAGACAGCTGTGTTACAGGGAGGAAACCTGCATGTCAGCAGGTGGATTCAGGTAAGAGAGATTAGGGCAGGGAGGCCCATCAGGGTTCCAGGGGAGAGGTGGGCAGGGGCAGGTGGGGATGGATGAGGAGCAGAGGCGTGGTGCTTCAAGGTCCGGTGACAGTGTGCATGTACAGAGGGATGAACGTGAGTTCACAAAGGGCCCAGGTTACTAGCCTGGGTGGCTGAGAGGCTGGTGGGGCCTCTGGCCATTGGAAGCCCAGGGAAGGAGAGACTCTGGGAGCTGCTTCAGAGCTGATTATAACCCAATTATATACTTAGTTCTTGTATATGTGTGAGGTTCCTGCAGATCACCTGTCTGGAAATACCCTTGACTGCCCAATAGGGGCTCATGGCCCACGGAGAGATTAGGGCTGCAGTCCACGCATGTAGACATGCTTGGAACGACATCACAGCCGGTGGATGGACCCGGAAGTCAGTGGAGAAGGGAGGAGACGAAGATGAGGCTGACTGGAGTACCTTCTGGCAGCGAGCAGCAGTGGAGGATGGGGTGTTGCCTGAGAGATGCAGCCAGAAGGGGGGTGAGTCAAGAAATGGGAGGAGAGGGCTTCAGGAAAGAGGGAGAACTTTAACCATTTCCATTTCAAAAGGCTTTTTTTTTTTTTCTTTTAAAGGCAAATGACAGAGAGGAATCAACTAGCCATGGCAAACAGAAATACAGCAATTCCCCATCATCTCCCTGCTCCAGTCAGACTGTTCTCATGATTTATTTCAGACAGATGAAGATGTGCTTCTGTGTAGCTGGGAGCAGTCAATTAAAGAGATTAAAGGCAGAAAGGCTGCTGCAGCAAAAGTATTTAAGTTTTAGTTTCTTCTGCAGCTGTGCTTTCTCCACTTTCTCAGCAATCAGAATTTCCTTACCCTCTGTTCTTTGTCTGTTGGAATTAAACAGAAGCTATTTCTTTTCTCCTACAGGTTTTTAAAAAAGCGATCCTAGGGCCATAGATTTTTATTTTCAGTGTTTATGCCATGTATGCCATCTAAGCATAGGAGTGCTATATTTAGTTTAAACTTTGGCATGCCTAAAGAACTCATTCCTTTATCCCCAATTTTAGGACAGGCAAATC
>NW_012109652.1:620257-622378 GCF_000951045.1 Mandrillus leucophaeus | reverse complement strand
CACCAGGCCCAGCTAATTTTTTGTATTTTTAGTAGAGACGGGGTTTCATCATGTTAGCCAGGATGGTCTCGATCTCCTGACCTTGTGATCTGCCCGCCTTGGCCTCCCAAAGTGCTGGGATTACAGGTGTGAGCCACCACGCCCGGCCCTCCTCTGCATTTTAAAAACCTGAGTCATCTCCATGTGAGGCTGGCCCCGGGTTCTTTCTGGCCATGGCCTGTGCGGGGAAGCTGCCTCCCTGGCACCCCAGGCTCCCTGTGATTTTGAGATTGTTCATTTGGAGTCCTGGAGCCACCTTAGGACTCCACAGAAACCTCTGAAGAGTCATGATGGGGTTTGCTGGCTGGAGAGGCCAAGAGAAGCATCACTATCCTTGGCCATCTTCCTGGTTTCCTGGCTCCAGGATTTAGACATGGGTAACAAGGACAAAAACATGTGAATCCTTTTCTACTAAGAACCCGTATAAGGTATTGGATAGTTCCAACAATGTACTTATTGAATATGTTAGCTAATAATGATACCCTGTCTTCCTGCCTTCTGTATTTACTGACTCTCTAAAGAAGTAAAAGGCTTTAGGGTCTCACTTGTTCATTCGTTCTCTCACTCTTTCCTAGAGTAGACACTGAGTGATTCATATGTGTCAGATAACATTAGACATTTGTGACCAAAAGGCCAAAGACATTGGCCTTTATAACAATGGCTATGTGTTATTGTTCCTAATTTATAGCTGGGGCAAATGAAGCTCAGAAGGATTAAACAATTTGCCCTAAATCACAGAGCTCACAAAAGAGAGAGCTGGGATCAAGTGCTTGTTGGCACCCATGCTGACATCTACATGAAGCTTCTTTGGCAGGAGAAGAGGAAGTAGGTAAGACCTTGGTTCTGGGGCCTGGCAGACCCGGGCCTTTCTGGAAGTTGCATGTATATATTTATATATATGATCTGTGGGATTGTGGGCAGGGCACTTAACCCTTGTGAGGCCTAGTCTCATCTGTGCAATGAGATGGTGACAGCATCTACCTCATAGAGGTGAAGCGAGGATTGAATAAGGAGCTGTGAGTGTAGCCCTGAGCACAGCTAACGCTGATTGGTGGTAGGCACTATTACTTTTTCAACCACTATTTCTGATATAGAGTGGAGAGGCTGGAAGAAAAGATGCAACTAGGGAGCACTTAGGCTTCAATAACTGCACCATATAGATCAATCAAAGTTAATTTTCCCATTAATTCCCTGATTGCCCTCATTATCATATTAGTTAAATAAATTTTACAAGTCTTATTACTGTCAAATCACTTTATCCAAAGGCCATGTCTCAGATCAGATGTCATACACTCAGAGGCTGAGGAGGAACAGAGACATCTCATCATTGATCAGGGTCAACTGATCAATTGCAAATTGGTTGAGACTATAAAATCTACATGTGTTTTACTGATGGTTTGGAATCACATGGCATTGAGGCTGCCCACTGCTGTGGGGTCCAGATGCTGGTGCATTCTGCATGCAGGTAGAAGGGCTCACTTACAGAGAAGGCAGTCAGCAGAGATACCTTGGAGGCCTATTTCCATGACACACATTCTCCTTTAACAGAGGCCTCTGAACACTGAAGTGGCAGCAGTGAAATGATCGTTGTAAAATGACTCTGTTTTGGTAAGGTCATACTCTTTTTGACTAAACGTGTTCTAAAGTCACTTCCTTCTCTAGACTCCTGGAGTCTGAACTATCAAAGAGAATTGAAGAAATTTCAAAATCAAAGAAATTTGGGAGTTGAAGAGTATCAAAAGCGTGCTACCATTAATGGCATCTGCGGATTCCTCACCAGCTAATCAGGGCAGGCTGATTCCTGCTTAGAGTCAAATTCCATGCATGTGACAAGGTTTAATGTTGTTCTCTCTGAAGCTGTTTCTCTGCACTGACAGAATCTTAGAAGGCAAGAGGTGATCGACCTGTTGCGTCTCTCGGTTCTCCTCACCGTAAACAAGTTGATGAGACTTTTGAAGTTTTCAGAAAGCAAGCAATGAAAGGCAGCAGCTATGCTGGCAGTTGCCAACGTCACTATAATTTAAGTTTTCCAGGGAGCAAATCCCAATGTGGGTAGCAGCTCTCCTGTCTGCTGCTATTAGA
>NW_012109652.1:614248-615707 GCF_000951045.1 Mandrillus leucophaeus | reverse complement strand
GCAGTTTTTTGATTGAGTCATGCTTTGTCTTTTGTTTCCTGTTTGTTCTAGGTCTGCCACTTCCTAGCAGTGTAAATTTGGGCAAACTCTGGGCAACATTCCTATTGGAAGAAAAATCAGAATGATCATACTAACTTCCAAGGGTCGTTGGGAGGATTAATGAGATAAAAGAGCTTGTGGTATACACTTGGCACTCAAAACTGTTTAACCTTCCCTGAAGGCTCTTCTGTAACCTCTCATCCCCTTTTTACTAATTGCCTGCTTTTTCCCTGTGTGATAGGGGCTTACTGCAGGGACACATACATTTGTGGACAGGCAGTGGAATAGCACGAGGATGCTGCTCCACCTGTCTTCACTCACTGACAAGGAAAGTGGTGGGCATACCTTTGAAAGTAGGATCACATCTTCAGGCTAGTGACACATGGACTTGCAATAAATACCTCATGAAATGAAATCCGTTGCCCTAGTTTCATGGTCTCTTTAAGGCCTTTCTTGGCTTATGTTTTGTCTCCCATGAAAGAATGGAAACAATGATACTCCCTTCTGAAAGTGCAAAAGCAAAAATAAAAGCAAAAATCTCCATATGGAACAAAATTCAATGAGACCGCTTAACTGAAATATTTAACAAGAAGAAAGTAGCCTTTGCAGTGCTTGACCTTCTTAGGAACGGTCTTTTCCGTGAGCACCTGTGGTGCCCGGTGCTCCACAAATGTGATCTTACTTAGTCCTCACAAGAACCCTGGAGATGCTCAGAGACTTCCCCGGCTGTCAGGTGGAAAAGAGTGCGGTGGAGCCGGTGTTGAGCCCAGGGCATCTGACCCGAAGGCCTGCTCTGCTTACTCCATGGAGCTGCTTCTCGGTTCATCAGGCCCATGAATGTGCAACAGACAGGTTCATTACTCCAGCGAGGGCAGTGTGGACAGAGGGACCCGTAGCTGACATTGAAGCTCTTCTAAGTCCATAATTCTCAAGTGGGATACTGAAAATTGCTTTAATGACCATTGTTACTCCATAATCAAATGTGTGGAGTTCTTTCTCCTCCCTCCATGGGGCGGTGATTCCCAGGGACGAGTACAAAAGCTCCGCTTAAGACCTGACACGTCCTCTCCTCCTCTGCATTTTATTATATGTAATTAATTACTTTATTTATTTTGAGATGGAGTCTCTCTCTGTCACCCATGCTGGAGTGCAGTGGCGCAATCTCTGCTCATTGCAAGCTCCGCCTCCCAGGTTCCTACCATTCTCCTGTCTCAGCCTCCCAAGTAGCTGGCACTACAGGCACCTGCCACCAGGCCCAGCTAATTTTTTGTATTTTTAGTAGAGACGGGGTTTCATCATGTTAGCCAGGATGGTCTCGATCTCCTGACCTTGTGATCTGCCCGCCTTGGCCTCCCAAAGTGCTGGGATTACAGGTGTGAGCCACCACGCCCGGCCCTCCTCTGCATTTTAAAAACCTGAA
>NW_012109652.1:538329-613288 GCF_000951045.1 Mandrillus leucophaeus | reverse complement strand
GGTGGTAGGCACTATTACTTTTTCAACCACTATTTCTGATATAGAGTGGAGAGGCTGGAAGAAAAGATGCAACTAGGGAGCACTTAGGCTTCAATAACTGCACCATATAGATCAATCAAAGTTAATTTTCCCATTAATTCCCTGATTGCCCTCATTATCATATTAGTTAAATAAATTTTACAAGTCTTATTACTGTCAAATCACTTTATCCAAAGGCCATGTCTCAGATCAGATGTCATACACTCAGAGGCTGAGGAGGAACAGAGACATCTCATCATTGATCAGGGTCAACTGATCAATTGCAAATTGGTTGAGACTATAAAATCTACATGTGTTTTACTGATGGTTTGGAATTACATGGCATTGAGGCTGCCCACTGCTGTGGGGTCCAGATGCTGGTGCATTCTGCATGCAGGTAGAAGGGCTCACTTACAGAGAAGGCAGTCAGCAGAGATACCTTGGAGGCCTATTTCCATGACACACATTCTCCTTTAACAGAGGCCTCTGAACACTGAAGTGGCAGCAGTGAAATGATCGTTGTAAAATGACTCTGTTTTGGTAAGGTCATACTCTTTTTGACTAAACGTGTTCTAAAGTCACTTCCTTCTCTAGACTCCTGGAGTCTGAACTATCAAAGAGAATTGAAGAAATTTCAAAATCAAAGAAATTTGGGAGTTGAAGAGTATCAAAAGCGTGCTACCATTAATGGCATCTGCGGATTCCTCACCAGCTAATCAGGGCAGGCTGATTCCTGCTTAGAGTCAAATTCCATGCATGTGACAAGGTTTAATGTTGTTCTCTCTGAAGCTGTTTCTCTGCACTGACAGAATCTTAGAAGGCAAGAGGTGATCGACCTGTTGCGTCTCTCGGTTCTCCTCACCGTAAACAAGTTGATGAGACTTTTGAAGTTTTCAGAAAGCAAGCAATGAAAGGCAGCAGCTATGCTGGCAGTTGCCAACGTCACTATAATTTAAGTTTTCCAGGGAGCAAATCCCAATGTGGGTAGCAGCTCTCCTGTCTGCTGCTATTAGATTTCCGTGTCCTCTCTCTGGCCCCTCTCAGCTTGCCCATCCAGGCTGCCAGGCCTGATTCTTTGCTACGTGTGTCAGATTCGACTCTGACAATACTGATGGGTTGACTTCCACAGAGAATGGGAGGGTTTTTCCTCTGGCTCGATGGGTGTTAAGAGAGCTGGGTTAGCACTGGTGTCTCAGGCAAATTGCTCTTCATTCCCATGAAGCAGAGAAACACTTTAAAAGAATGTCTAAATCATCTGGTGTATTAAGGCATCAAATTCTTGCACAAATTGTACCAGACATTTTTTTCGTTGTGGCAAGACAGGCATTTTGCAAAGATGTCAAATCACATAAAGCCGCAGCGCAACGCAGCATCAAAGACGTAATCTGTGCTTGTCGCTTTGTCAGGCAGGAGTTACCATTAATAAACTCAGCGAGCGAAGTGGAATCCAAACATACTTTGTACCTCCACCATGATGGACAGGTGAATGCCTTGGCAAGAGTTCCTGTGGTTCTCCTGGCCCCTAGATATCTATTTTCTTTTGATCTTCTACAAAAAGCAGCCAGCAAGACAAGCAGCAATCCAGAGTGGTATAAATTAAGAGCTTTGGTCAAAGTCTTACCGTTGAGAAACAGGGCATGCGTGGACTTAGCAAATTCAAGCATGTGAACTGTTGGACTTACTATGTATAGATCACAGAAATTAAAATAACAAGTGGGTTAGTGAGATGAATGGACACAAGGACCTTTCTGTAGTGAGCATGGAAATGGATGTTTGTCTACTTGTTCTTTCTTCAGACCGGAAGCTCCTGGGGAAATGACGCTACCATTGACCCCCAAAACACAAGGCACAAGTGGAGCTCAACATACAAGAGGCTTTGGACAAGGTTGCTGCTGATCATGGTTCCTAAATAAGCCTTTGGGTTCATTTCCTGATCTGCAATCAAGGGACAAAGGGATTGTGCTCTAATAATTTTTATTATAAAATTCAGTGACTCTATGTGTCATGTGATTATCTATCTTATCTATTGTCTATCTATCTGTCTGTCACCTATCGTCTATCTATGTATCTGTCCTTCCTATCTATCCACCCATCTATCTAATCTGTCTCCTTACATACATGTTTATCCTTCCTAAGGTTAACAGATACCAAGAGAAACAGTGTTCGTATTTTGAGTACTCTGAGGACACTGCAAAACAGAGGTGATTAAAAAAAACACATGTACACATATACGTGTAGACTCTTTCAGAAACTACTCCTGTGCCTTCCCTCTGCTCTTCTCTTTCTCCAAGGCTATAGCAGGTTGAGGGCGTAAAGAGGCCTGAGAGGAGCGAGTAATACAGGGTCGATATTCGGGTCAGGTTGGAAGGGGTGCAGCCAGGTGTGCCCTGGCATTCTATGAGCTTCGGGGATGTGATACTTGCCAGGTCTCAGCAGTGGACGCCATAAAGCTTTTTATTGAGAAGACAATTGTTGCTAACTACTGAAGTGACTTACAAAATGTTTGTTGAATAAACGAGGGAGAGAGGGAGGAAAAGAAAAAGAGGGGGAAGAGAGAAGAAAGTTGGTGGGGGAAAGGCTAGTGGAAGCTCTGACAGCATGTTTTGAATCCTCAGAAGACTGGGAAGGTTAAACTGTCTCAACAAACAGCTTGCTTTCCCCAGCCTTGCTTACAGTGGATGCTCAATACAGACTTGAGTGATTAATACAGTGATGAGACAAATGGAACTGCAACCTTTTAATTGCTTAATTGATGACCATAAAGTGATGGCTGATGGCCAAAAGGCTAATAATGGTTGTCTGCATTCGGGTGATATTTCTCTAAAGGTAAGTCTATTTATTTTTTATTTTTCCTTCACTGACAGGTGCCTAAAAAACATAGTTTGAAAAAGTTGCTTCTAATTGACTTATCTTACTTAAATTATAGATCTTTCTCACAGAAGTAGCCTAGCTATAAAGTGAGAAAATGGAAAAATGTTAGAAAAACTATTTAAAAGCCCAAGAAATCGATTGGTAAGAGATCCTTTTTGACCCTAAAAGCAAATTTTGCAAAGTTAATGAAAACTGTGGTTTTAAAAAGGTGTACATAGAAATCTGTAGATGCTTGAAGCTGATATGACATTTTTTTTTTAAATGAACAAAGTTTAATGTAATTACTGATAAAGTTGAATAGGTAGAAGTACTCTATTATAGAAATGAGGTTAGATTCTGCAGGGACAGAATGGTGTCTAGGTGAAGCAACCTACAACCAGGACTGCAATGATATCCGAGAAGCCTCCTGTGGCTGTGAGGAGTGTGTAGGATGGGAACCAAACCCCAGCCTGCCCCTGGCCCTTTCTGATTCTGATTTGTGATGCTCCTGACCTGGGCGGAGCTGGCAGAGGTCTGTTTTCTGAGCTGCGCACCCCGACTCAGGCAGGTCTGTGGGCCCCCTCTCCCTTCCCATTTGCTGTGCTTTCCCTGCCAAGTTTTCATATCCATTCATCTGACTCCAGCTTGTGAACCTGCCCCTGGCCTTTGTCTGCTTCCCTTGCTGGAAGATTCACTCTGATGGGCATTATCCTGAATGCGACCCTCACTCTGCTTGACCCTGATCAAGAAAAAGGAAGGAAGTGCCCATAGTTTTGCCCTACGACATGCACTGGTCCATATTTCCACAGTGAAAATTACAGCAACAATTTGAATCATAGTAAAAGTCTCCCATCATTTTGAATACAAGCTGCAGAAATGGATGGGGCTTATGGCTGGGTCAGTTCTGGTACAGAAGGATGTGCATGTGGCCTCCCAGAGGGTGCTAACCCCACTTTCTAAGAAGTGTGGCCTTGTGAGCACCATAGGAGTGACAGGGTTACTGTTTTGGTCCCACATTGGCCAGTGAGAAAGTGTCTTATCCTTCTCTACCCTCCACGCAGGGGCTGGCACCCTGGTGCAGTAGTTCCCAAAGTGTGGCCAGTAGACCTCTGAGGTCCCTCATACCCTTCCCAAGGGTCTTTGAAGTAGAAACTGTTTTTATAATAATTCTAAGACATTTTTCCATTTTTCCATGACTTATCCACTGCAGTTTCCTAGAGGCTACCTACTGCTGTTGCAACAGATTGAATACAGAAGGAGATACAAGAATCATCTACTATTAGCCAGACGTGAAAAAGATTCGTGAAAATACAAAATGATGTCCTTCTCATTTTTTGTTTCAATAGTCAAGTTATTTTTCATAAAGTAGTTTACTTTTGTTAACATGTAATGCTAATTTATTACTGCTAATTTCAAAGAAATAAATAAATATGTACTTAACATTTCTGTTTTAATTTCTAATATAATATTATATTAGATACGATATCACCAAATCATAATGGTAATTGATAGGTGTACCCAACATAAACAAAGGCCTTTTCAGGTCCTTCAGTGATCTTTGAGTGAAAAGAGGATCCTGATGACAAAATGCTTGTGAATGGAAAGGACCTGGCCTTTGGCCCCAAATGGACCCAGGTTTGAATCCTGACTTCTCCCCTTAGTGCTGAGGGTGTTGGCAAGCAGCCTGCCCTTGCTGAGCTTCAGCTTGCTTGTCTGTGGAACGCAGATCATGCTAATCCCCAGGGAGGTTCTGCAGGGAGGATGAGGTAGGAGAGCAGAGGTTGTGAAGGGGAACCCAAGTTGTAGGAGCCTCGGCTGGAGCTACAGCCACAGCTATGGACAGTCCTCCTGCAGATCCACTAGCCACTGGCTGGAGAAGTGAGTGACTGCGTCTCTGCCTTTGTCCTCAGCCTTAGCTGGTGCAAGGAGGCTGCTTTAGTGAACTTCCAGGAACTGAGTCACTCACATAGACTCAGTCTCTTTTCTTCTTGTGACGATTCATGATAACCATCGTGCCTCCTGCTCATTGTGTGCTCTGGGATACCAGATGGCAGGAAACGGACCATTTCACTCACAAAGGGAGCAGTCCTCAGGACAGCCACAACAAATGCCAGCTCAGCCGGCCTGTCCTATCAGGTTGCAGGTGGAACAAGTGGAGCACAAAGCATCAGAACAATGTCTGCAGTTCCAAAGTGGGGAGTCAGTGTGCAAATGCTGGCGCCTGCGTGTCTCCTCAGTTACTGACCCAGATACTGTGCTTTCCCTGAGGCAGGCACCTGGACTTGATCTGGTCAGGTACAGCATCCATAAGGAACAGCGTGAGCAGCATGTACCTGTGAGTCGAGTGCCAAGTGTGTATGGCTGCGTTGATACATCGTCCACTTGTGACTTCTCCCACTGTGTCTGCTTTTAAGATGTGAACTCAAATTCTGTGAGTATGTTCCTGATACTAAGGCCTTCGGTAGTCCTCCTGGAGAGGGAGGCTCTTAAGAAACAGGGCAGCAGACAGGCAGGCAATCTTATGAATACAACGTGAAAGAGGGAAGGCAAGGCACGGCCACCCCAGATTTTGGAAGCAGTCTGTGAATATATCTGGGTCTGTGTTATTCAGCAGCCCATTGCTCACTTCACTTGTAGGATTCTAGAGCTTTTCATTCACTGTTGGAATGGAGACCTTTTGGGTTTAGATTAGATCATTGGATTTGGAAGCGTGGGGAGAAGCTGACTCAGCTGTCTTTGCTCAGGCTGTCTCTCTGCCATCCTCTCCTCAAGCCGCTCAGACTCCCTCATTTACCGCTCCATGGGGATTCCTCCTCTCACTGTGTGTCAGTCTCAAAGAGAAAATGATTCAGCAGGGACTTGGGTTCCTGTACTGCTAGGCACTTCTTCGTGTGGTCTAACGATCTCTTGCCTCGGAGGATCCACCTCAGACACACCAGGACACCAGACACCAGAATTGGGGAGGTGTGGGTATCTATATCTGAACTAGATGTTTTTCAGCATTTCTTAGAGAGAGACAATATTTTGGCAGAACATTTCTAGGGGATGGGGAGTCTGATGACGGTGGGGTGCCATGTGACTCTTAGGAGTGGCACCCGTCACAAGCTAGAGGATTTTAGGTCTAATAGAGATGTTGCTACCCCTGTTAGTTTCCTCAGGATCTAAAACCTGTCATTTGGAAAGCAGACTTGTGTGTTGGTCGTGTTCTCTAAAACAAAGTTCTCTTCATTCTCCTCTAGTTTTTATAGGTGTTTTGAGATTTCCATCTGTCCGAACTGTACTGAGAAAGACAAAGATATGGATGCATCAGAGCTGCCCTTGAGTGCAAGTTTTTAAGGAAGAGCAGCATACGCTTAGCATGTTGGGGGCAGTGGGAGAAACCCAAGGGGGCAGAACCTGGAGACACTGAAGCTCCCTGATTCCCCCTTCCAAGGTGTGGGCGGGCAGGCTGCTCCTGTCCTGGAGGTTTTGTGCCCGTATCCTCACAGCCTCACTGAGTCTCCACAATGGACTCCCGTGCCCACTTCTGACCTCTCCCCTCTTCTCTTCTGTTCTTAGGTTAACTCGCCTCGCCCAGCCCTCCTATGCAGAAGAAAGATCAGCAGAGCCTTTGGTCTGTTCCTTGCCCTCATCCAGCCAGGCTGCCCTCCCGACGGCTGCACTGGCACGAGTGCCCATGTCAGAGCTGTGAGCAGTTTCCTTGTCGAGGTCAAGTGGGATTACAGACTTGGATTCCTGTCTGTGCCCTCATTCTAAGAACCCAGGGTTTCTAGTGCATTTCTACACATGTTGTGGGCAGGGATGGGAATAGGAACATGCATTTTAAATGACAGACAGAAATAGCAAGAAAGGTTTAATAAAATCAGGTAGAAATCAAGATTGTGGGGACTATTCTGCTCACACAGTAATTGTAACCTCCGAGCTATCATTGGGAAGAAGTTAGCTCACAAACCTATTGTTTATCTTCTGGCTCATTCCAGAAAGAGTGGCTGTGTCGGTAGTACTTCAAGGTGAATTATCTTTTCCTTTGGTACTTTCTGCCTCCTTCCATAGCAGACATTCATCTTCTGTACACGTGGACATAATGAGTGTAGAAAATGCTAGGCCTGGAGAGTGTGGGGTGGCTCTGCCATCCAGTCCTTTTGGGACAAATATTGTAGAAAGTCTAAACTCCCCGCTGGAAGCCAGTGTCAGAAGAGAGGCTCTAATCCCACTAGAAATAAATCTCTTTCCTTGTGGTAAACCTAGAGAACAACACTCACTACCTCCAGAAAATCTTCCTTAGAGGTATTCAGAGGAATAAGAAATACAGTGCTCTTGTGTACTAAAATATTGCCATGATGAATATTAAACTTTTGAATTTGAAATACTATGAAATTCAACAGACATTGAAACTTTTGCAGAAAACCACATGATATCAATAGAGCTCCACATGCACTAAAACATTATTTTTTCAGATGATAATATTTGAAAGAAACAAGAATCTTAAAAACTCTCCAGGGAAATGGTCACGTTGGCTGCCCTTGCAATGAATTTGTCAACATGTTTTATTTGGCTTTAACATTTTAAATGTAAATGTCTTCAGTTTTGCTATCAAGTCCTGTTTCCTCACAACTCTGTCTGGTTTCACTCATTTCCAGTTCCTTCTTGTCTCCTCCTGGATGTTATTAATCTGATGCTGGATTGGTACTCAGTGTCTTTATTTTAAAGATGAAGGTCCAGAGAGGTGAAGTGATTGAACTAAAGTCACAGAGCCAATTAATGCCCAAGCAAAGATGAAAACTACCCCCTCTGCCTTATGTTCTTTCACAAAAGGATGCTCTCTCCTTATTTTTTAATCCTACCAACAAAGAACGGAGCTATTCTGATGTATTTTTAAATAGCATGCTATTTTAGACTGCTGTAGAAATTCATAAAGACATAAAATGATATCTGCAGAATGACAACCCTGGACTAATATCTAAACAAGAACCTTTAACCTCCAATGACTCCCTCATTTGGGTGGGTAGGGATGGGGCGAAGGTGCATGGCGAGGGTGTGTGATGGCCCATGGCAGTCCTCCTCACCTCCCTCTTTAAAGCTGCTCTAGGG
The DNA here is from genome assembly GCF_000951045.1 of Mandrillus leucophaeus. Taxonomy (NCBI): domain Eukaryota; kingdom Metazoa; phylum Chordata; class Mammalia; order Primates; family Cercopithecidae; genus Mandrillus; species Mandrillus leucophaeus. Next base: position 605,329 of record NW_012109652.1, on the reverse strand, counting down.
TGAGCAGGTGTAGGGTCAGGTCTACTCCTGGGAATGCTTTTTGCTGTAGGCAGCCCTTTTGGAGATAGAGGGAGGTTTTGATGAGGAGAGGAAAGTTCTATCCCTTCCATCCTCTGAAAGTGCACGTATCCCTGGTGGGGATATCAGAGTTTTTTTCTGTATATAAAAACAAATTTTCTATCTGTTATCACATTTCTTGAAAACGATTAGATAGATTTTCACTAAAGCCAGGGGACAGTTTGGGTTGGGCTGATTTCAAATCGTGCTGTGACACGTACATGGGGGCTTGTCAAAGAGATCAACCCCTGAGAGGTGTGACTGGAGGAGCCCTTGGGTGGTTCCTGCCCTCAGGGATGATGAATGGCTGCAGGCTCCCACTGAGCAGCCCATGAGTCCTACATAGAATCTGCTAAGGTCTGAATCAGCATCTGAAGCTGGACCAAGACTTCAAGGTTTTTAAGGACTTTCATGAAACTGGAAGACCATTGATGAAGGGCTTAGCTGAAAATGAGCTGACTGTGACAGTAGGACTTAGAATGCACCCATGGGCTTGGGAGTGGTGTGCACATGCCTGTATGCCTGTGTGTGCACTCATGTGTGTGTGCATGCATGGTGGGGTGCAGTGGCAGGAAGTAGTTCCTAGAAGAAAAAAAAAACATTGAACTTCCTCAAGGGCACAGCTCCAGTGGAGGCACAGTCATGCCCCACTAACTGTGCAGTATTCATCCTGGTTGTTCCTGACTGTGCCACTTGGTTACCTGTTGCTTTCGGGTCACAAGCTGCCAAACCCCAACCTAACCCACAGCAGACAGATGCTTGTTTTAATGTGGTTGTGCTGCTCCCAGGTATGAGCTAGCAATCTTTTGAATAAAGCAGTGAGAAGGGCTCTGGCTTTCCCTGCATTGTTTCCTGAAAACTTTTCCACTGAGCTTACACAACAGAGGAAATAATAACTGTGGCAAGAGAAAGTTTAAATACTACTCATATTATTCACACACACACAGGGTCTGCCAAAGAAGTGTAGTGAATGTCCACAAAACTTCCTCTCAAAGATTTTTCCTTTGAAATTAAAGAGAATAATTGAGGCAAAAAGTTAATTTTCTTTTGAGATATCTAGAATATTGCCTTGTTTTTTGCTTTTTTGTGCAGACATAGAATTAGGCCAGTCAATCATAGAGAAAAGGTGGAGAAATACTCGTCTTTGAATGAAAAGACTGACTTGGAAAATTAACCTAAGTTTGCTTTTTCTTATACTGTTCTATGCAAACTACTGCCCTGCAAATGACAGTGTGACAGTGGTTATTGTCAGACATTGGAAAATATATTCAAAGAGATTTCCCAGTAGATTTCATGCTTTATTTTATACTGAATACAATTCAGCCCATTACCATAGTTGGAAGATCCAAAGGTAAATACGTGTAAAGTCTTTAAAGCGTGATTTTAGTTTTTAAAGTACAGTTAAGCCTCACTAATTTATTTTTAAAAACAAACAAGGCTGGAACGCCGATATTAACACCAATATTTGCATTCAGAATCCATTCTCCTCTGAAGAAATCACCATACAAATATTTCCAGTTCCACTTTACCTCCCTGTCCTAAAGTCAATATCCAGGAGTGAGAAATGGAAGAAAACAGAGGATAGAGATGCCGGCTCTAAGTATGACTGTGAAATAGATGGAACTTTTCTTCAGGTCCCTTCTTCTGGGCTGTTCTTTTTCTCTCCCATCCCTTGGGGACTCTGGTGACATTGCTCTCTTCCCTTTAGCCAGCTGAAGCTCTCAAATTGATCCCAAATTAGCCCAAGTTTTCCTTGACATTGATTTCCATCTGCTGCAAAAAAAACCTTCCCCTTGCCCTCTGTCCCAACAAAATGTTTGCAGGGCATTTACCCAGTCCAGGTGATAAAGAAGTAAAAATGAGGCAGAGCTTTGCCACTGGGTCTCTTCCTAGGCAAACAGCACCTGCATCTCAGAAGAGGCCTTGAGCCCCAGAACGATTGAGTCGTGTAAAAATGAACAGCACTATTATCAGGGTCAGTGGTAAAACATTTTGTGGAAGGGCATGTTATGAACTGAATGTGTCCTTTTAAAATTCCTGTGTTAAAACCCTCATACCCCCATGGTATTAGGAGGTGGTCAGGACATGAAGAAGGACCCCCATGAATGGGATGACTCTCCTTATAAAAAGAGACAGGAGGGAGCCCACTTCCTTTCTCTCTGCTCTCCTCCATGTGAGGATATAGCGAGAAGACTGCCTGTAAACCAGAAAGTGGGCCCTCAGCAGACACTGGGTTTTTCAATACCATGGACTGTCCAGTCTTGAGAACTGTGAGAAATAAATGTCTGTTGTTGAAGCCACCCAGTCCATGGTGATTTGTTGGAGCCGCCAGAACAGACTAAGATTTAAGGCAGTTTTTCTACTGTTCCTTAGGTCATACCTCCTGGATGATGGCTCAGCTTCCAGCTTTCCACCTAGGCCTAGTGTAGGCAGGATGGGCCCCATCTACCCAAAAGCCTCCCAACTTGGTCTCTGTCCTCATTACTTGCTTTTCCAGCCCACTTGTCCCACACATTCTGGTGAGTGACCATCTTTCTGCAGAGTGAATGACAGGCCATTCTCCTCTCGAAGACCCTCACTGATTTCCCATCACCTATCTATGAATTCCAGATTCCTTATTCTGTCTGTCTAGATGGCCTGTGGGCTGGGTCCGTCTGCCTCCCCAGCCTTCTGTTTGACTGCACCCTGGTACACATCCTGTGCTCTCATGACGCCACATGACTTATGATTTCTCAGTCAATTCCTCGCTTTTCTACTTCATGGTCATGCCTTTCCTGGACTCTCTCTGCCTCCAAACTGTCCATTCATGTGTTGCTTTCTCCATGGGAATGCAGCGTGAACCCTGATCCAATCAACTTGAGCTCCCAGAGCATGCGCCCCATCTTCCTCAGTGGTTCTCATGGGAAGAGGTGCTTGTCACAGTTATTTGAGGAGTTTCCTTGAACAATTCCTAACCTTCCTTTCCTTCTCCCAAAATCACTTCATAAAGCTCCTCAGTGATTCGCTACCTCCCTGAGGTGGAAAGATTACACACTATTGCTTTGATTATTCAGGAGGGCTCATTACCTGAATGTTCATAATCCCAGGCATTATAATTATAGCACTCCACAGAGAGGTAAAGTATTATCAATAAATTGACCACTTTTACAGTTAGCTCCCTCAATCATGCCTCCCTGACTAACACTATCTTGGTAGTATCTGCTGGACAGCCTAGTTGATTTTTGGATGGCATTTCAATGCAAAGTGATGACAAAATGAAGATGAAAAGATGGAGAATTTCATGAATTTGATGAAACTGATGCTGGTGATACTAGGGAACTCTAAATCACAAGAAAGAAAAATGAATATCAGTGTATGAAGACCAGATAATTAAAGAAAAAAACCTAAAAGTGATAATTAATGTCATGGTAGCTCCTCCTAGAGAGAATGATTCGCAGAGAACTGAGTAAGAAATGCTTATGGAATAGCTGGTGAAACTTGTGTGTGTGTTTACATAACTCTCTTTATGAGTATGCTGTGAAAGCCAAAGAGGAAGTGAAAGATATTCCACCATGCCAGTATATAATCTGTTGATAAGATGATGCCCATACCCTCCATCAATGTATAATTATTTGCTCTATGAATCAGTGGGTGGTGTAAGTCAAAACCATATCTTATTAAATATAATAAAGCAAATATATTTTCATGATGCTTAGTTTTATTTTTCAAGATAAAGATAACCTTTTTTTAGATCTATGAGGTTTTGGCTTTTATGAGAGTTATTATAACTTATTCTTCTTTGGCATTAATTTTCCTCAAATAGTAAGGACCTCCTATAGTTAGTTACTCAGATGTCTACATCTCTTATTAGGCAGTAAGCTCCTTGCAGACAGCAGCCAGTCTTCATTCTTATATCCATAGTGCATAACTAGTATCCAAGGGAGACTGAATGAAGGGGAGCTAGTTAAAATTAATAGTGAATGTAAAAATTGGTTTGGTTTTCTTTTGAGAACTAGGTTTCCTTGGGCTTCAAAAAAGCAGTTGAGTTTTATCATTTTGGCTACCAAATTGAGAGGTTATTTTTGTTTTCTTACATCAATTGATTGCATTTGTTCTACATTCCCAGTTAAACTTCTCATGGTCAGGGTCTGCTTTCATTGTTGATCCTCACTGTTCTTATAACGGCATCATTCTGGAGCTCCACTTGATGATGAACTGTCTTGGGCAGAAGCGAATTACTCAGACAGGATCATGGGCACAATCGCAACTTTTTGAAAGAAGAGAAAATTCTAGATCTCATTTATTTACTTGGAAAAAGGAGGCATTTATGTTTTATGGGTAGTGCTTTAAGATGACTCAATGTCTTTAAAAGGGACGTTTGTTTATTATTATGAACCCAACTTCTATGCTTAGGATTTTCAGCTGAAACTAGTAGCCTGCTTGATGACTTCCAGCCCTGACTTCCTTGCCAGTTATCATGCTGCCTACAACTGTATTGTGGACGGTTGAGCAGGCCAAATTGCTCCAAGATTTCTATATTCCATAGAACAAAACATTTTCTTAACTTTTTACTAAGATTTCAAACCAAACAAAAGCAGAAAAGTTAATATAGTAAGCCCCCATATAGCCATCATATAGCTTCAACTATTATGAACATTTTTGCCACAATTGTTTCACTTCTTTCCTTCCTTCCTTCCTTCTTTCCTTCTTTCCTTCCTTCCTTCTTTCCTTCCTTCCTTCCTTCCTTCCTTCTTTCCTTCCTTCCTTCTTTCCTTCCTTCCTTCCTGCCTTCCTGCCTTCCTTCCTTCCTGCCTTCCTGCCTTTCTCCTTAAGAAGTATATTCCACCCATATGTCATTCTATTCTTCTGTACTTCAGAAGAGAAATGAGACCAATTATCCTTTAAAAATCCCATATTTTAGGATTTTCTGCTTGATTCTTTGTGGTGAAATGTAACTCAATTATATTTTTATTATTTTCTGGAGAAGAAACACTGATGTCTCCTTCATAGTAAGTTATTTTAGGAGACATATGAAACCTTGTCTTACTTTTCATGATTCGAAGACAGTCTGATATTCACATCAAGAAGTTTCTCATTAATCTTTTATCAAATGGCTTCTTCCATTTAATGATCCTTGCTAAATCCATTATTTTGTTTGGTGTTTTAAAATGATAATGCTTCTAATTCTATTATTCTTCCCAGATTTATTGGCTGATTTTTTTAAAATAAGAACTTCCCCTCATCAACAGGGGAATTTGATTACCCTGCATTCAGTACTTATAGGAAAGGCAAGATAAATGCTTACTTCTTAACTTTTAATTGCCAACTTTCGGAGTAAAAAGTTGGCATCCTAGTTAATTCCAAAATGTTGTATAAGGTCCACTCTTCCCCTCTTTTGGGCTTTTCCTCATTTATTCATTGATATTTATTTCAGAAAGAGTCTGGCTCTGTTGTCCAGGCTGGAGTGCAGTGGTGCAATCTCATCTCACTGTAACCTCTGCCTCTTAGGCTCAAGTGATCCTTCTACCTCAGCCTCCTGAATAGCTGGGACTACAGGTGTGCACCACCACGCCTAGCTAATTTTTGTACTTTTTGTAGAAACAGGGTTTGGCTGTGTTGTCCAGGCTGGTCTCAAACTCCTAGCCTCAAGCAATCTATCTGCCTCAGCCTCCCAAAGTGCTGAGATTATAGGCGTGAACCACCATGCTCGGCCTCTTTTAGTTTTTAATAGTAACTCGAATGTACTTTTAAAAAAATATATTTAATGTGTTTCAGTCAATGAATTCATTATCTTTTTAAATAACATTGTCTCATCTTTGGCCAAAGTCCCTTTGTGTTGGCTTTGGTTTTCTTTTAATGTGACCTATGAGTCTTTGGTAGCCTCTTTGCTTTCTGGGACAATAAGATGCTCTGGTCTCAGCCTGTGTATTTCCTCCCCTGGCCTGGGAACCCACCATTCCTCCAAGGAGCCCTCTTTCAGTAGTGAGTGATACCTGCACTTGACAATCAGGACTATTGGTATGTTCATTGTAGTTGAGTTGTCATTTTTTCCATGCCTTTTTAGAGGACATCCATACGAAACACAAAGCTTCGGGGAAAAAAAAAATCATGAGCTCATCCTGACAAGTTAAACTTGAACTATAAACAATGAGCTTTTTACTTACTTTCTTGCATCTTATACTTGCAATTCCTTCATTTTACACTGATAGCCTTGGTTCCTAACAGCATTAACAAAATTACTTATTTCCACCATCCTACACCCTATATAGGAGAGTTGCAAAATGATCAGTAGTAATATTACAACTAGAAAATTGACTATTAAAGTGTAAGATCTTCTTTACATCTCTATTTTTCTTTAGAATATGTCTCACTAAGTTAGTATAGCCAAAATACAGGTTTAAAACATTTGAAATAAGTCATTTCTTTGTAGTTATGTCATTAACTTGGCCTATAGATTCATTCATATGCTTATTTTAATATTTTAGGTATAGTTATATTTTGTTTTTTATGTTTTGAATATGGAAAACATATTTCTAAAGTCCAATTTATATAACAAAGTGTATTTAGAGAAGTATCCTTTCATTCCTACTTCCTATTCTTTTGTATTTTCTTTAATTTTGGTTTACCCTTTTAGTGTTTGCTTTTGCAAACTAAGAATGTGTGTGTATGTGCATTTTTCTTCACATAAAGGATACATACCATACATATTTTTCTTTGAATTTACAGTTTTTAACAATATATCCTGGAAATTGCTCCAGTTGGAACACAGATTTCTTTTTCTTTTCTTTTTAAACCTACATTATGCTCCACTATGTAGTTATATAAGGATTTATTCAACCAGTTCCTTAGTGATGGACATTTGGGCTGATTCCAATTTTTGTTGTTATAATAAAGCTACAATTAATAAACTTGTGTAAATATCATTTCATTTTTGGGAGGTGTATCTTTAGGGTAGACTCTGAGAGGGTTTCTGGGTGAGGGAAGAATGCACCTGTAACTTTCTGAGGTATGAATCCATGGGGTCGTGTGGCATCCCATCAGCCACACATGGGAGCTCCTGTTTCTCTACTGCCTCCCCAAAAGAGAATGTTGTGAAACATTCGGACTTCTGTCAATGTTACAGGAAAGAAGTAATATCTTAGTGTAGTTTTGATCTGGTTTCTCTTATTGTAAGGAATGCAAACCATTTTTTTTTTTTTTTGTATTTCATATGTCAGCAGAGAATGTTGTAAAAGTTTTGAATTTCTTAAGAGTAAAGCATTTAATCAAACTCACCATGTAACTTGCCAATTCAAAAACTCACATTTATTTTTACATTTAACAATTTGGTAGCAGGATAAGAGGGAGATGAGAATGGCTTTGAAGTTTCTTTCTTTCTTTCTTTCTTTTTTCTAAAACTGTATTCTGGGGCTCTCTCAGGTGAGTAAATCTCTCAGTGCACTTGGCAATGTACAGCGAACAAAGTCATTGTCATAGCCACTGCCGAGGTACAGGGATGAAACCAGTGCCAGGTGATTCAGGGCCAGAAGATGGTGCATGAAAAACAGCAGCAGGGAGAAAGCAAAACCTCATTTTATAATCAGTATGTGAGAAAGTGATTCAAACACTAACACCAAAGTACCCAGTACTGAGCTTTAGCGAAACGAGATTCTGGCCCTGCCACCCATGGTCTAAACTTAGGCAAATACAGCTTCTAATGGAGGGAGAAAGTTACTAAGAGTCAGTTTTACAGGTACTTACAACATTAAGGTTTCCTATATGTTAGAGAAAAACAATTGATGTAAACTATAATGTATGTTGATGGAACACAAATGCAGCATTTACTTTGTAAAAAATCCTTTTCAAAGTCTTCTAATGCAAGAGCAAATATAAAGGACAAAGACTGTACTTCCTTTGTGATATTAAAATTGTATTTATTAGGCTTTCCATTGGTAATCATAAATGTTAAATTGAAATTGGCAAATTATACCATTAACCTAACTTCCTCAGTTTTTTGATGAGATTCACAGGAACATCACTAGAAATCTAAGGTCAAGAAGTTAACTAGAGAAAGAAATTGATTTTCTTTTTGTTTTTAAATAAATCTTAGCCAGAAGCCTCCGCATGCTCAAAAATGAGTTGTTAAGTTTATCTTTTGGCCTTACAGACAACCTTACTGGAAACTCAGATAACCACGGGCCAGTTTCCACTTGTCAAAGTTTGTTTTTTTCCCTTAGCATTTTCCCTTAGGACTGAGGGGCATTTCAGAGGCCTCTGAACAACATGTATGTAACAATTAGAACCTAGAAGTCAGCCCTGGGCAGGAACTTTGACGGTGAGTCTTGGGTCAGAGAGAGGGAAAGAGAAATATTAGCTGTTTGGGCTCTAGTAGGCACTAGGAACCTGAGGACATGGATGTGTTTCCAAGTAACTGAAAATAGCAGTAACTAAGCAGAGGAGGGAGTGTGTTGCCAGGGACTTAAAGACAGGCTTATAACTTCACTTCATTTCCACAGATGTTTAATAAGCACTGGGACTACAAGAGTCTGGCAAACTGGGGGTACTCAGTAAATATTTGTTAAATGAGTAAATGATTGCGAGACCCTGGAGTAGAGGTTACAGGAGATAACAATCTGACTTTATTTTTCTCATGTGGATGGCATATCTGCATTCCTTCTTCACTGTTTGCCATTGATTTACTCCATCTTCCCTTGAAATTTCATATTAAAATGCACTTCTTCCAATCATTTTCTGATGGATTCCATGAGACAAACAGAATCCATTAGCCAGTGTGTAGTTTTCATCTTATATTGCTCGTTATTGTGAAAGATTAGTTTTATAATAATCTGGGGCCTTCTGAACATTACATAAATTCTGCATAGGTTACAGGAAACTTGGTGTGACATATTAGCTAGCAAGAAATCATTTCCTATCAGGATGAGAATATATTAGTTTTCTGGAGCTACTGTAACCAAGTACTGCAGACTGCATGACTTCAACAACAGAAATTTATTGTCTCACAGTTCTGGAGGCTGGAAGTCCAGTGCCAAGGTGCCTGCAGGGCTATGCACCCTTTAAAAGTGCTGGAGAAGGATTTGTTTCAGGCCTCCTTCTCAGCTTCTGGTAGTTCCCTAGCTAGTGGCAGCGTGACGACAGTCTTCACGTGTCTCTCTCCCTGTGTGCATGTTCACTTTCTTGTGTCCAAATTGCCCCTTTTTAAAAGAGGACCTGTTATATTAGATTATGACCCCTGCCCCAATCTCCTCATTTTAGCTAATTATATCTGCCAAGGACCTTATTTGTGAATAAGGTCCCATTCTGAGGTGCTGGGGCACAAGACTTCAACATATTTTGGGGTGTCACAAGTCAACCCATAACAGAAGTCTTAGCGGAGAGATCATCAATAAAAATCAGTTACGTGTCATTAAATGCTTGAGTGTAAGCCTAGGATAACAGATCTGAATAGGGAATTAGTAGATCTCACTATCCTTTCATTGTCCTATGAGGTGGACGTGGCTGCGAAAGTCCATTGCTATGCACTGAATGGTTGTGTCCTCTCAACATTCACACGTGGAAGTCCTCATTCCTAAGGTGATGGTACTAGGAGGTGGGGCCTTTGGGAGGTGATTAGGTCATGGAGGTAAATCCCTTATAAATGAGATGAGTGCCCTTATACAGGAGACATGAGGGAGCTTGCTTCCCCTCTTTCTGCTCTCTGCCACAGGAGGACGAAGCAAGAAGGCACCACGTATGAATGAGGAACCAGCCTCACCATACACTGAAACTGCTGGTGCATTCATCTTCAACTTCCCAGCCTCTGGAACTGTGAAAAATAAATTTCTGCTATTTATAAGCTATCCTGTCTATGGTATATTTTTATAGCAGCCTTTATGGATCAAGACATCTGCCAATAGTAAAAGTTTAAGAGTAAAAAGTTGCTGTTTTTTATTCCAGAAACAGCCTTTTGAGAATAATATCATTATGAATAAGACATTTTTGGCCTTAAAAGGAAATTTTCTTATTGAGATGCCAGGATGCATATAATTTAGGAAACAACAAATTGGTTATTATTAAATGATATTCTTCTGAACTTTAGCTGCCCTGGTTGCAAACATTTAAAAGTAGAAAGAGATTGGTTTCCTAAATGGCAGGGTTAGGAGCTCAGCAGTTCCTCTCTCTAGTGAAACAACCATTTAACTACTGAAAACTATTTTTTTAAAAATTGCTATTAAAATCTGATAATTGTCCTAAGGTATAACACCAAGTAGTGAAGTATCTATTCAAGAAAATCTACTAAATCTCTGTGAGAACAATAAGACAATGTGACACTTAAGCCACGACCTCTTATATCACCCTCTCTTCTCTCAGCTCAGTGTGACAGAAGTTCCATTCTGGGTGGTAATAGAGAGGGGGATCCCTCTCCTCCTGGCTCTCAGTCTAGAGCTACAGTTCACCCTGAGAAGGACAGGCTATTGGCCTATCTCATTACTCCCAGCTTTGGGTTGCAGGTGGGTATAGCCAAGAGGATGTGGCTCCCCTCTCCCACCAATCTCCCACTTGTAGCAGCAAGGCAGCTGGCTGAGACTACTGGGCTCTGGTCTCTCTAGCCCCAGCTCACTCAGAGGGCAGAAGGTCTATGTCCTGCTGGGGAAGAGCAAGCTGAGAAGACTAGGGTCTACCGTTCCTACCCAGAGCCCCAGTTAATGGAGCAGGGGAGTCACTGTGGGAGAAGCAGGTTGCTGACACCAGCCCTAGCCCTGGGGAAGTAGTACAGAGATTCTGCCTAGGGAAAGAGGCAAGGTTAAGAAGAAAGAGCTCCAGCATCTCTGCCAAAGGGGACAAACTTTATCTGGAACAGAGAATGTGGAAGTTCATGCCTAAGGGCACTGTCAAAAACAATGGAGATCTTGGTGGTGATCAATAAAGAAGGTGATCCATGATACTCACAGCAAGAGTGAAATGGCAGATCCCCAGGAGGTTCAACAGCGAGAGCCAGGGACAGCCCTGAGGGCTGAGAAGAGCCTTCCTGGAGTCAGAGCAGCCTCAAAGACAAGCAGTGCCTCACAACTTTAATCAGATCAGGCCATGGGGCACTTTATGCACAGGGTGTTGTCAAAAACAGTACAGCAATCAGCTAGTAATTAGCAGAGGCTAACAGCCAGGTGTGATACTGTAGGAGCAGACCTGGAAGCTTACTGGGGAGATCAGGGAAAGAGACGAAGAAAGCCCAGCTAAAATCACTGGAAAACTGCCACATTAAGAACAAGATATAAAGTCTCTGTGACTTACATAGTATTTTATGCAACATATAATACCGTTAATAATTGCAGAAGCCATAGACATTTGCTATATGATACAATGCATCAGATCTGGATTTTTTAGAAGTGAGGGACTAAGATATATAATTAATATTATCATGAAGTTTCTCCCTAGATGAAAAAGAAAATCTGTTTAAAAACAAAAGAAAATAAATGTGTTAGAAGAGCTAATCTTGTCAATTTAAAACAGGTGCATCAAGTCCACTAACCTGTACTCCTATTTCACATTGTACAATGCAGGGATCCAGAGCTTTCTCCATTTTTCCAGTTGCAGACTTATCTCCTCTTAGCTACTACATTCCATGATATATTAAAAGCAAATTATTTCAGTGGCAGCAGGTGTGGAAATACCTTCCCAATCTCCATTTTGGCAATAGTGGGTAGAACTTTAACAGTTCAGAAACTTCTTATTGAATCCGCAATTAGGAACGTGGAAACACATTGCAACATGTGTCAATCTGCCTGGCCGTTATTTGAATGAATGCCTTTCTGGCTTAGCTATATCCAAACCATTAGGAGAGACTTTTATAAAAATGGGCTTCATCAGTGCTTTGTGGGGTGTGCTAATTAGCTACTGGAAACAAGCATCCACGATGAAAGATTAGGGCCAGAACTCCCTTTGCAGGACTCTCGGGTTTCCTGCATACCGTGTGGATGTGACGCATGCAGTGGGCTCTGGGGAAGACTCAGTGAGGGACCCAGGAACTCACGACGTGGTGATGCAAGACTCTCCCCAATCCCAGGAAGGGCTCCCTGAGGATGTGAACATTACCAAATGCAACATCATGGATGTTTCAGATCATGGTGGTGATTATTTGCTATCTCCTCATCCTATAAAACGGATAAGCATTTCGATGTCTTGACATGTCTGTGACATGGGTATATTCCATTTCACAGGGCAGCTGCTCTGCCTTCAGGCTCACTTTAAATACACTTTGGATAAAATTATTTTAAAAGGATTTAAAAAATTATACATATGAAATTTCTAAGCAATTAACAGAAAAAAAGTAAAGACAGCACAAAGAATTTGGAGCCATAAAACACATTTTTATTCCTATCACTTTAATTGCCAGTTCTTTTTGTTTGGGGTTCTTTTTGTTGGTATAATGGAATGTCTCTCCTCGTGGTTCTTTCTAACAGGTTAAGTAAAATATTTGCGTATGAGTGCAATGTATTTCTAATGTGCTATGTACTTTCCAAAAGGTGAGACTCCAAAGATGGATCCAATTTTTTAAAACAAATATACCAAAATGTACACATCAAATCTCTAATGACTGACATTTCAAAGCAATTTTCTTGGAAGCCTGTTCTATCTACTCTATGCTGTGATACTACCTTGCTTAGCAGTCTCTGGAATTAAATTATTTCGTTCACTTATTCAGTAGATACTTACTGAGTACTTATGGGCTAGGTACTCTGTAGAAGCTATAGATACAGCTAAAGATAAATAAACATGATGCTCAACTTTCAGAAGCATATGCTTAGTGGGGAGGGGAAGAGTAAGGTATGTGCAGAGGCTCAGAGACAGCTTCACAGAGAGGAGGTGATATCTGTGCAAATTCTTGAAGGGGACGATGTGCCAGACTAAAATGGGAGGGGCACAGGGTGAGCCACAGGAAACAGCAAGTAGAAGTCCCTACAGGCTGAAGTACTGAGGCCTGTCCGCAGCCTTTGCATAGGTGGTATTTGTCAAGTGGGGTGTGATGGGAAAACAAGAAAGACGAGGTGGACAGTAGGGAGGGCTTGGGAAGGATAGTAAGGTCTTTGGAGCCAGCATATGATGTGGTCAATAACTCCTATCTCTTTCTTTATACTCACAACTTTTAGTTGCCCTTAAAGCATATTGCCAATGTAGAGCATCCTTCTTTACCTGACTTAAATCTGTATTTTCTTGACATTTTTCAAAAATTATACCTACTTCTAGAAAAAAGAGGCTATCCTATTGTATTAAGGCCATTCAAAAGAATGGTCACTAGTTGTGATGGCCATTCTCAAAGAGGAGTCCCTGCTGTATTTTTAGCCTTGAGAATAAATCACTGAGCTCATTTATGGAACCTGTTTTGGGGTGCCAAAATTATTTGAAATTTGTAAGTTAAGTGTATTTGCTAAAGAGTCAGAATGATTGCCTTACAAACACACATTGTGTGGACTGATGGACGCTTGCTCGCACCTACTGAGTTGGGTTGGTTTTCTTGACAGCTTACATTTACTGTCATTATTCCTAATTTCCTGTTTATTAATTTGTAGGTAAATGTCTCCACCTCACTGTGTTCGGGGACCTTCTCCCTCAGTCAGAATAAACTTAGCGTTTTGAGTCATTCTAGGCAATGATCCAGTTAAAAACAAACACAGTCAAAAAGGAGAGTCCTTGCTTGGAACTGCCATTTCTCAATCTAATGTTTAGCTATTTTTTTTTTCCCCCGGTAAAAATATTTCAGCAGTTCAGATGGTAAGTTAGTAGGCTCCTATTTCTAGAACTTTTTTGTTCCAAGCCTGCAGCCATTCTTACTCTAACCATAATCTGACAAGTTAAAAACAGTCAATAAAATAATAAAAAATGAATAACACACTTGCTGTCTTACACATTTTTTTCAGCACACATTTGCCTTTCTTGCAGAAAGTGAAAAACTGTTTTTCCTGAATAGCTTTGCTCATGCCTTTTCCTGCCTGAAGGAAGACCCAACTCCAACACATTCTTCCAAACGTAGCCTCCCAGTTCCTGTCTTGACCCTCGCTCACCACCTGTAGGCACACAGGACAAATTGTCCTTCCTGAAACATGTCCTGTGCTTTGCCATGTACTGTTTCCTTCTCTCGAAAAGTCCTCACCTCCAGTGTCTCCCTTTTCTGCAATCACATGCTGCATGTCCAAAAATGATGTGATGATACCTAGGCCAACTCGAAAGGGAGACTTGCACATTAAGCTTCCAACTTCTCACTTGATGCCTCCCCTTACTAATAATATATTAACATATAAGACAAAACGTGTGACCATTTCTGAGTAAACATGATTCGCAGTATTGTGTAGAAGGGTACATGTGCTGTGTCTCAGGAGACAGATTGTCTGAATATGAATCCTGTTTCTGTCCTTTTTTCTTCCTATACCCTTAGACAAGTTATTTTTCTGCACCTCTGTTTCCTTATAAGTGACATTGGGATAATAAAAGACCTACCCAATCTTCTAAGCAGACTCAGATATAAAATTGGGATAATAATAGAATTTTAAAGGCCACTGGGAGGATTAAATGAAATTAATACATGAACAATTAGAAGACTGTTCTAATTATTAGAAAAATTGGATCATTTCAGAAATGTTAACCATTTAATATCTATCAATCATCTTAGCAAATTTCAAATTATAATGCGAATTTGCCTAAAAATTCCAAAAAATTAAAAGTCAAACACCCAAATTCCTGCTCTTCTACATACTCAGAACCAAGAATAACTTAATGATTCCCTTTATACTCAGCTAAGTGATTTCCTCTCTTTCTCCTTGTCCTTATTCTAGGCCCTGAGCAGTTCCGTAACTCTTTCCTATATGTACTGAGGATCAGAAACTTCGTGGGAGACTTGGGATGTGTAAGAAACCTCTTCAGGTCAGAGATGTAATTAGGTAGATCAAAGGCTGGGTCTTTGCAAAGGCTGGATCAAATGCAACTGTGCTTTCAGTCTCTTTTATTTATTTATTTATTTATTACTATTATTTTTTAAGATGGAGTCTCCCTCTGCATCCAGGCTGGAGTGCAGTGGCAGGATCTCAGCTTACTGCAAACTCTGCCTCCCAGGTTCCAGCGATTCTCCTGCCTCGGCCTTCCGAGTAGCTGGGATTACAGGAGTGCGCCACCACAGGCAGCCAATTTTTGTATTTTTAGTAGAGACAAGGTTTCACATTGTTGGCCAGGCTGGTCTCGAACTCCAAACTTCAAATGATCCACCCGCCTCAGCCTCCCAAATGCTGGGATTACACCACGCCTGGCCTCAGTCTGTTTTAGTTTGAACATGTGTTCACTCATTCACTCACCCAACATGTGCCCCGGTCTGTGGTACACAGACATCTACACATTGGACTCTCCCTGTAATTCACCTATCTATAAGAATATTTTGGAAATTAATAAGCCCATATACCTAAAATCCTGAATAATTAAGAAAACCAGATGCTAAAAAGAAATCAAGTATTAATAAATGGAACTACTCTCCAGAATATAAGCTGATAAAGCTTGGTAGTAGTTGGGCATCCACTCGACCTTCTGTAACAGACTTTTTTTCTTTTAAAGATGAATTTCCCTCCCTTAAGATGCTATCAGCATTGATAGAATTAATACCTAGCTGAAATCTTCCAGAATCAAAGATCTGACCTTTTTAAATACCCCCCTTTCTCCTTCCTTTAATGGTTCCACTGCAGTACTCTGGCAACATTAAGAATCACCTGATTACTTTTATTGCTACAAACTCTAAAACAAACCACCTCAGCCACATCGACCCAAATTTATCACCCCTCAGTAATTCAGTTTCATATTTTATTCTGCTTCTCAAAACCTAGCAGCTAGCATTTTATTCTTTGGAATATATGCACAACTGCTTTTGAAAAGTGGTTGTTTAAAAATAAATATTACACTTTGTATAACAGTGTCATGTTCAAAGTGATCTTGTCCAAGGTCAATGACTACTTTCATTCAGCACCTCTATTTCTGTTAGACTTAAATACAAGTCACAGTTTAAGTTCTTCTACTAAAATATAAAACCTCAGCATCAGAAAAATAATTATTGTTTTTCCTGGCAGTTTAAAATGGGAAAATTTGACAAAGGCATCTCCAATTATAATGTTATAAAGACTTCAAAAATAACTCTTTCCTTTAATCGTAGTATTTAAAATTTGCATAAGATTTAATATTTTGGGAGAAGCTTTAAAATAGAAACAAAACCTAAATGGAAGACAAAACGTAAGGTCTCTTTCTGATCCTGATGTGACCTCTCCCCTTAGTCCTGGCCTTTAACCTCCTGGATCTCAGCGCACCCTCACCCTCAATTTGGAAATGAGAGTAAGAATACACACTCCATGTGTGGGTATAGAAAGAGATGTGATAGAGGGGAAGTGTTTCTATGAAAAGATGCTACAATGCGATGTCATAATTTTAGGTAGCAACTGCACTGAATTAAGGAATAGCTGGACAGCTGGCAAAGCATTAATTATTTCCTGGTATGTCTACGAGGTGTATCTGGAGGAGAATAGCGTGTCAGTCCACGGACTCAGTGGTGGAGATCTGCTCTCAATGTGGATGGGTTTCACCCAATCGGCTGGGGTCCAGATAGAACAAAAAGGCAGAGCAAAGGTCAATTCACTGCCTTTTCTGAGACTGGGACACCCTTCTCCTGCCCTCAGACATCAAAAGTCCAGATTCCCCGGCCTTTCGACTATGGGACTTGCACCAGCGGCCCCTCCAGGTTCTCAGGCCTTTGGCCCTGGACTGAGCTACACTGTCCACTTCCCTGGTTCTTCAGCTTGCAGACAGCCTAGATTGGAACCTTTTAGCCTCCATAATTGTGTGAGCCAATTTCCCTAAAAATCCCATCTCTCATATTTAGAAACTTAAACACCTTGTTGCTTCCAAATTATGTGGCTTGGCAACAAAGATAAAAGATTTCTCAGTTAAGAGAAAGAGGCAAAGGAAAATAATTTGGAATCAACAATAAAATGGTAAAATATAAAAGCTAAGATCTGAAATACATCATATTTAGAGTAATTTTAATTTTTTCTTCTTGAAATGAAAATACTTTTCATCATCTCCAATAAATCTGCACTTTTTATTTCTGACTTTATTGTTGACTATATATAATGTGTATATTGCCAAGTCTCTTGAAGTGGACATTCAATGCATCAGCATCTAGTTTATTCTTAGATGTGAAATTGTTTTAAAAGAAAACTGTTACCTAAATATTAGATCCACCAAAGAAGATAAACAGAGTATTAATAAAACATTTTATAAACTGAAATAAATATGGTTTTACTTACTTTCAATCTGAGATTCAGAGATGACCTAGTTTGACTATTTTATCAAATGCATACATCACCTTTTCAGTATTTGGTTAAAGGTTGACCGCATGAATTAACAGTAGGTGCTAAGCACAGAGCAGTTACTAAAGACAACAAAGATACATCTGTGAAATAAGTAGCAGGTTCCTGTCCTAGAAGCACACAGGATGAGTTGATAGAAGCACACAGGATGAGTCACTTCTTTTGGTGACTCAGTGGATAGAATTTAGTTTCTCTCTTGGCATTTGGGTGTAAACCCTAGTTTCCCGTAAGAAATCACTTATTAGTTCTCTGAATAAATTGAAAACATTGAAAATAACTAAGAATGAATGAAATGGAAAAATACAGTAGCTGAAAGCTCAAACAGACTGAGTGTTCTTGTTGTTGTCTCAATGTCTACATAAGAAGAAAGATGTCATGGAACTCAGACTTAATTTCCTGAGAGGTTTCCTTTCTCTTTCAACATTTAAAATGAATATGTCTTTCCTGGATAATTTTGGTTATTATAAGAGTGTCTTGCATGCTTGCACTCCTTACACTAAACTCTTTTTGAAGGGGGTTGGGATAAGAAACATGGCAGAATTGCTTTCAGATTTGCTTCCTGTTGACTTCGGTCTTCTGATTTTTTTCCCAGGATGCCACAACACATTTGGTGCCCAACTTTGTTCCCCTTCATTTAAGTGTGTGCCTAAATCCGATGATTTCTCAAGGATGCCGGGACATATTTGAGAGAAACAGATGTTGCCAGTATTTCTCAAGTTAGTCTCTCACCAGAACCAATGGAGCATTCAGGCAGCAGGGACAGGCAATTTCCCTTTGCCACGGGACTGTGTGTTTAATTATGTTAAACAGGAAGAGGAAGCAAGAATGTTTTTTTGAGTCAATACTAAGCGCCTGGCTTTGAGCTCAATGCCTTACGTGCATGATGCCATAATAAGCTATAAGAAGTGTTGACAGTGTTCATAACACTTGAGGTAGTTTCCCATTTCAGAGAGAATCAGTGAAGTCCTGGAAAGGCTGAGAAATCTGTCCCAGTTTTCAGAGCTTGGTGAGCCAGCCTGGATGGTTGGTTCTCCCACAGCCTCCAGAGGGGAGGGCCTCTGCCCCAGGACCCACCTAAGGATGCCCTGGAACCTTGTGCTCCAGGTGGAGTGAGCAGCTGGTTGGGGTCAAACAAAGTGCATCCTGATTCCGCTGGACCCCAGCCTGCAACAAAACCAGAAGTGGGAAGATAGCAGCCTGATTCCATCTGCTCTCCTTGGACGTACAAATCCAAAGAAGTGCAAGTGGACACCAGCACCTGAGAAATGCTGCAATGCCCCAGAACACATTTGTTATAATCACATCTCATGTCTGTGCTCTGAGAAATTAAGTAGAAACAGGTAGCCAGCACAGGACTTGCCCACAGGAGGCATTCTGGAAACACGCGTTGAATGCATGAGGAAAGAGGATGCTTCTAGCTTCCTGATGCTGCACACTAAAAAGAGCATTTCTTTGAAACATTTCTAATTGGTATGGTGGTGTCCTAGTCCTGAAAAGTAGACGGTTTTTTTTGTAATTTGGTAATTGTTTGGTATTGGTGGTGGACTATGAAGCACCTGACAGCATTCGATGCACAATTGATGAGCAATAAATAATGACATGTCTCTTGAGTGCATTATGCTGATATTTTGCATTCAGAGGCGCTGATGTGATGAGCTGACAAAGAGAAGAGTGTGGAGTCTTCTTCCCGGCCACCAACAGGATCTCTGACCCCCAAACTCTAAGTCCTATCACTGACTTCATAATATCTTGCTTCTAAAAAGAAGCTCCAAAATTCTGCTCAAAGAACAGCAGGGTTACTCATGGTGGCTCACCTGGAATAACAGTAACTGACACACGGCTAGTAAACTGTTGTGGATGACTAGATGGTGACTGTGGGAGTTTTTGTTTTTACATGAAGAAAAGACAGTATTTCCCCAACATGATTCATTTGGCAATATTGTATTCCATGTGATATACATAGAGTTGGCTAGTTTTCAAGCTAGAAGGGGGTGTTTGGACTTTTTAATATTTTTATTAAAATATTAGATGATGAGAAAATGGAGTCTCTGCCAAGGTAAGACATGCGCTCATTCCCTTAGCTAGAGAGTCGTAGAGTCAGGGCTTGAATCCACTGCCTTCTGTCCATTGACTTCCCATTCTCCATTTCCGTCTCTCTCTCCACCTTTTTATGTAAGTTTTTATTGTGAGTATAGGCAATGTCTATGTGCAGTTTTGAGCAGAATAAAATGCACTTGCACTTAAGAAATTAAACATTACCAGTGTCTATGAAACTTCTTCCTCCCCACGCCTCATCCCCACAGGCAACCACTTTCCTGAATTTCATGTTAATCGTACTCTTGTTTTTCTCCTAGCAAGATACTTCTCTTGATTTTCAATATTTCTTCTATTATGAGACCCAGATGCACAGATGTTCCCCAAAGCACAATGGATATTTTATAGCTCTTAACATAGGATCAGAATTCTAAGGCCATAAAAACAGCCAGTTAGCATTCAGACCAATCCTGCATTTGCACGTTATTAGCCACCGACAGCTCTCCTTGGCTCTGAGATGACACTGCTGACTCTGACCATTAAGAACGTGCTTTTTTGGCATTTCCACATCCTTTGATAGTGTAAATTTATAAGAATAATGCACTTCTTTGGGGGGTTCTTTGTTTCTCTAAGTTCATTGTACTATTCCATATTCTACACATGTTAATGTAGTCTTGTTTCAAAACCGGAAAATAACAACAAGACCAGAGCTCCTTTTCCAAACATTCACACTGTTCATGGGGACAAATAAAAACATTTGTACTCAAGCCCTGTTCGTTTTAATTTCTATTTCCCCATGAAGACAGCATCTGATTGGTACCATGGCAACAGGTTGCCTCAAGCATCGAATAGGTATTAGTTGCACACAATCTTCCTCACAAATTCTCTTTATAAGTGTTAGGAGAGGTGTGATCTTCTCCTAGAACTCACTAAATTAAAAAAGGTTGAAGAAAATCTAATCAGCGTTTCCAGAAGTGCCTTTCTGGGGTCTGATAATATCAGATTACTGTTCATATTTTTTCCTGTATTCACAAGGTGCAGGCACAGCCTGTAGATGTCCTGACAAGTGGCAAGGGAGGGAACCCCAAGGCAGCCTCAGGACATGCAGGCAAAACCAACTTACGGGGTTCTGGGTTTTCTTCTGACTTTTCCTATCTCAGGTTGTTCAGGTCTTTTCCTTCCTCCTTCTCTCTTTTCCTTTCCTTCTTCCTTCCTCCCTTTCTCTCTCCCCTGTTTCCCTCCTTCCCTCTTTCTTCTGTTGCTCCCTAAGGGAAAAAGCAGTGATGTATTCCTCACTCATTTTCTGAGTTTATTTGCTAGCGCTGCCTTGAATGTAAGGTGGATACTGTGGATTGTAAATGGTCTGTTCCTGTGAAATCTGTACTGACACATCAGAGCTAAATATTCTCTATGTGACAAAGAGGAAAAGATACTTCTTGGGTACCTGCCAATACCAGGTATGAGACAGAGCATCCACCCTTCACATTGTCTCAGCAAATTCTCCCAGATGCCTGCCTATGACGTATGGGTTACTATCTCCACTCCGTTGATAAGTAAGCAGATGCAGAGAAGTAGAGGAGTGAACCACAGGTGAAAGTTACTAAGTGGTGGAGATAAGATTTCCAACAAGGGTTTTTTGACTCAAGTTTCCATTGAGAGCCTCGAAACTCACTGGAGGAGGCAACCTGCAGACTTCTTTCATTCTCCAGGTGGTGGTGGTGGCGGGGACAAGTGCCATTGTCATCAGACATTGTAACTCGCAAATACTGTGTTACAACTTGAGAAAGTCTGTGCCTGTTACACCAGGTATATTTGTGGTTCCGTGTCTCTGTGTGTGTGTGTGTGTGTGTGTGTGTATGTGTATGGCGAGGGGTGTGAGGAGAGAGGTAGAGACAGAGAGAGAGAGAGAGAGAGTGAGAGATGAGAAAATAGAAAGAAATATAATAACTTTTGAT
Organism: Mandrillus leucophaeus; assembly: GCF_000951045.1. Classification (NCBI taxonomy): domain Eukaryota; kingdom Metazoa; phylum Chordata; class Mammalia; order Primates; family Cercopithecidae; genus Mandrillus; species Mandrillus leucophaeus. The sequence goes on along the minus strand of NW_012109652.1, from coordinate 583,935 downwards.
GACTCATTTATTGGAATTAATGCTATGCGCTCAGCCCAGACTGCCTCTAACATCATGAAAGTATGGCCACCAGTTTTAGGAATCCTATACTTTCCCAGAACTGTAGGAAATATCTCCACACATATGCTACAGATGAGCCTGTGAGAAAAAGATTAGTTTTTACATCTAATGGTGTGAAGTTGATGTCTATCCATCTGACAAAGGTCTAATATCCAGAATCTGCAAAGAACTTAAGCAAATTTACAAGAAAAAAACAAACAACCCTATTAAAAAGTGGCAAAGAACATGAACAGACACTTCTCAAAAAAAGACACACATGTGGCCAATAAACATAAAAAACGTCTCAACATCATTGATCATTAGAGAAATGCAAATCAATACCACAATGTGATACCACCTCATGCCAGTCACAATGATGATTATTAAAAAGTCAAGAAACAACAGATACTGGCGAGGTTGCAGAGAAATAGGAATGCTTTTACACTGTTGGTGGGTATGCAAGTTAGTTCAACCATGTGGAAGACAGTGTAGCGATTCCTCAAAGACCTAGAACCAGAAATACCATTTGACCCAGCAATCTCATTACTAGGTATATACCCGAAGGAATATAAATCATTCTATTGCAAAGATACATGCACATGTATGTTCCTTGCAGCACTATTCACAATAGCAAAGATATGGAATCAACCCAAATGCCCATTAGTGATAGAACGGATAAAGAAAATGTGGTACATATACACCATGGAATACTATGGAGCCATAAAGAGGAATGAGATTACGTCCTTTGCAGGGTCATGGATGAAGCTGGATACCATTATTCTCAGCAAACTAATATAGGAACAGAAAACCAAACACTGCACATTCTCACTTATAAGTGGGAGCTGAACAATGAGAACATGTGGACACATGGTGGGGAGCAACACACACTGGGGCCTGTCAGGGGAGGGTGTGGGGGATCACATCAGGGAAAAGAACTAATGCCTGAGGGGCTTAATACCTAGGTGATAGGTTGACAGGTGCAGCAAACCACCATGGCACACATTGTTACCTATGTAACAAACCTGCACATCCTGCACATGTACGCTGGAACTTAAAAAAAATTTATATTTTTTTTTAAAAAGAAAATGTATCGTATTTCCTCATAAATATTTTTATCTTCAAAAATGTCAAGGCTAAAAGTATTTTGTGCTAAAAATATAGGTGAGTGGACAGAGCAAAGTCTAAGTGCTGTTTGCTGGAAGATTCGTGAGGTTTCAGGCCCTGGGGGCAGCCTGGGTGAGAGGACAGGAGCCAGTAGGTGCAGTCAGCTCTGGCTTTAGAGGGCGAGGAGCTCAGCCCAGACCAAGACCTTGGGGAGGACGAGGTAATGTTTCACCTCAAGGTTAGGTGAAACGAGTTTAAATAGGTCTACATCCATTTAGGAGAGAAACAGAATGCGAATGAGGAACTCTTTTCTGATAAATTGAGACAGGCGGAGGGCACTCTTCCCCTTCTCCATTGGAGGCAGGCAAGGAGGAGACCAGAGGAGGACATGGGCAGGTAGTGCACGCTCCATTGTCAGATGGCTTAGGCGCTTTACATTGTTTATTTTATTCTGTTCTAACACAACACTGCAATTTAGATCATTAAAATTATTTTCCAATCAGAAAAGCCGAGGCTCAGTGTCATGAAGTCACACACTCAAGGCCACACGCTTTGTGAAGACATCAGAGATCATTGGCGATGGAATTCCTCCACACTGAGGTCCTCTCCCGGTGGGATGGAGCTCGGACCCCAGGCCCTGGTTGCAACTCCACAATTGCTGGTTGCTGGGGGCATCACCCTTGTTACTACAAACTGCTGGACAAGGCAGGAAAGTGCTCCTGCTGCATCTCCCATGCCCAACTTTTCACAGCTTCATCAGTCTGCATTTGGTTTATGTCTCTGTCCTAAAATGTGTGCTCTGGGCCACTTCACTAGTTTTATTTTCTTCTTTATAGTCTAGAAATTCCACCCTTGCTACCGTGATGCCTTCTCCTCTAATTTGCATTCTTCATTTCTTTGCTAGACTTTGCACCGATGTGTTCTGCTGTGTGCCCCTGTGGTCTCTGAATTGTCAGACCCATCAGGCTCTTTTCAGCTCTCATCTACACTGGTCCCTCAAGGGCATTTCTTTGGAAACTCCCCATCCCCATGCTCTTCCTATTGCAGGATTGTTAAGGAATAGACATGATTCCAATACGCCCACCTCTCTCTTATTTCCTTCTCTGGCTCTTTCTCCAATATAGCCCCTTAAATGGTGGTTCCCTTTACCAGTTCTGCCCTTGGCCTTCTCCTCCAACAAGCTCTCCCTAGGTTATCTCTTCTATTTTTCCCTGCTTCAACTATCAACTCAGCTTGAGATACAGTGTGTGCAAAGCCTTTCTCACCCTCTCCAGGTGGAACCAGTCACTTCTGTCTTTGGGTGTCCACTGACCTCTGGGCCTACCCGGGACCACTTTAGCACTTATTCATATGCTGCTCCCCCTTATGAGGCTGTAAGCCCTTCAGGGGTGAATGGTCTTAGTCATGCTCACTTTCTAGTATCCAAGTCAGCACCTGCCATGGATAGGTGCCCACTCCATGTTTATTGTAATAATGTGATACATTATTATATTTTGTAATATACAGTAAATAATGAAGATTTCCTTCAGGTCTTGATGAAGATACTGCAGCCTGTGTTTGGGAGGCGTGTAGCTGGATGAGAACAAGGAGGGATTTTTCAGGACCCTTGGGTTTCAGGATCAAGTTCACATCATCCCCTCCTGTCCCCGGTTTGGCTATGCTACAGCACAGGGCCTGAGTAAGAGACCTCACACTTCCCTGACTCCCTGACCTGCTCTTATCCAATCTCCCCTCCAAGCACTGGTACACTTGAAATCACTGCACTCATTCTTAAAGGTTCAATACTCACTCCCTTTGCTATCAAACTTCCTGGGCAAAGTGAATTTGAAAGAAAGATCTCCTGTGTTCACAAAACATTGAAAAAAAAATTAAAACTTACTTCACATAGTTTTTGTAACAGCTTTTCTATGTTGATTTCTTTAAAAACATGTGACAAAGTGTTTTGCAATTACTTATTCAATCATTTATTCCAAGGATCTTTGTTAAAAATATCTGTTTTCTATTTACATCATGGAGGATATATTTTAGATTTTTTTTAAAAAAATACGAATTGTAACTCAATGTTTTAGATGACAAATATCTGGAGGTGCCCCTTCATTGAAGACTCTGTGCTGGTAACTCCCACTTTTCAACCCTAGCGTAAGGAAGTTCATGCCCCATCGAATTGCCCAAGCCTTTGAACCAGTAATACTATGGATGTTTAAAAAGTTTTTGGGGCCGGGTGCGGTGGCTCACGCCTGTAATCCCAGCACTTTGGGAGGCTGAGGCGGGCAGATCACGAGGTCAGGAGATCGAGACCATCCTGGCTAACACTGTGAAACCCCATCTCTACTAAAAATACAAAAAAATTAGCCAGGCATGGTGGCGGGCGCCTGTAGTCCCAGCTACTCGGGAGGCTGAGGCAGGAGAATGGCGTGAACCCGGGAGGGGGAGCTTGCAGTGAGCTGAGATCATGCCACCGCACTCCAGCCTGGGCGACAGAGCAGACTCCGTCTCAAAAAAAAAAAAAAAAGTTTTTGGATGTTGGCCAGGTGCGGTGGCTCACGCCTGTAATCCTAGCACTTTGGGAGGCCAAGGTGGGCATATCACTTGAGGTCAGGAGTTTCAGACCAGCCTGGCCAACATGGTGAAACCCCATCTCTACTAAAAATACAAACATTAGCTGGGTGTGGTGGTGCGTGCCTGTAATCCCTGCTACTCGGGAGGCTGAGGCAGGAGAATCCCTTGAACCCAGGAGGTGGCAGTTGCAGTGAGCCAAGATCACGCCACTGTATTCCCGACTAGGCGACAGAGTGAGACTTCATCTTAAAAAAAAAAAAAAAACCAAAAGTTTTTGGAGTTTTCGAGTCTTGTTAGTCTTGTAGTCTCTGAGACTTTTTCTACAGCTGAGTTATGAGCTGTGGAAATTTAAGATCACAATGAAAGTGCTGACAAAACCTTAGCCAGGCAGAGCTCAGCAGGCCCTGTCCTTCTGCAATCAGGGCTCATTGTGAGCTTTGAAGAGTGAATCTCCATGTGATTTTATCCTAACAAACGTTTACATACCAATTGAATCAGCTTCTCTCTCCCAACCCCCTTGCATCTGTTCTGACAGTTTGCAGGGCTCTCTCTATTCCACACATATATCCTCTTGTGTATGAGCAGTACCCTAGGGGGGAAAAGCTGTTTTAAAATCATTCAGTAGGAAGTGATCCTGGTTCTTTAGTTCTGCTGAGTCATCAAGAAAATATTAGCTTACCTGTCTGAGGAATACTTTTAAAATCAGTCTAATAGCAATCTGCTGAATAAATGCAAAATACATTTATACCCTAGAATATACACTTCATGATGTGAAAACTATTTAAGAGATTGTGGGATCTTCCCTTACCCACCCACCTACCCAATCCAATCCAAATTGGGTCACAAAATCCTGATCCTGTAACTGCCTGTGGCTTTCTAGAAAAAAAAAAAAAAAAAAAAAAGCTATTTGGGAAAGTACCACAATAAGCCACTTTTGAATTTTTTATTAAGTTGACCTTACCCATCTTCCCTTTTGTCCTTGCTCGGCAAGCATTCTGCTTACCATTCCCATGGTTATTTTTAGTGTTTAGAAATAATAATTACAGTGTGTTGATATTCGGTCAAAGCAAACATCAGCTCTAAGTTCCCATACTGGCTAAAGGTCAGGTGAATGGGAGATAAATGTGGGCTTCTGTTTCCTCTAAGGTGTGAAGTGCTAACACATTACTGAAATTTGGGGAGGTTAGAGGCTGGCAAAGGAAGACACCACAGGAAAGGCCAACAAGCAGCCAGTGTTTGGGGCACCATTCCTTGCAGACAGGTCCTTATTGATGCTTCTTTGTTCCAAACGGGATTGAACTGACTGCTCTAGATCTTTCCTCCAGCTCTCCTCTTCCCATAGCCATAGCACATGTGACTAATTACACTGTCCACCACATCCATGACCCAGCTCCTCTCCCTGTGCCTGAACATGCCTGTGTGCTCACCATACCTCAGAGGGAAGGAGAGGCAGGAGAGAGGAGAAATACTGAGTGGAAAAATACCAAGATTTATGCTTGATTATTGGAGATAATTAAGTAGAACCTAAAAATAGGCCCCTTATTTCATATTATGTTCAAAATGATTCAAATTCAAAGCTATTCACAGCTGTGCTGGGGGTTGATATACCATAGAGCTGATTTCAAGCACTTGAATCAATGATAAGTAGAAGAAGCTTCTTTCTGTTCTTCTAAGTATAACTTGGGGTGGTACCATGACTCAGAGACTACTGAATGTGAAATAAAGAGATCAATAATATCATTACCCCCATGACACCCATCATTTATTCTGCCAATACTTTTAGATACAGTGGAGCCATATGGCCAACACGCCATGTGAGTTTTGTGATTCTCTCCTTATGAAGTTGTTGGTGATGAGTCTTTAAAATTGAACTCCATGAATGTATTGATTAAGCAGACTAGTGGTTTACTATTTTATTGACCTACTTACTGATATTGTCAAGTATCCCAAGGACTGAACAATGCAAAGACAGACTCAAAAGTCAGAAATACAGGAAAATAGGTTGTGGTACTTTAAAAAGTATATATGCAAGGATTTACTCTGACACCAAATACCTCTTTCAAGTGTTGGGAATAAATCTAATTATGTGCTGTCAATAACATCAGCAATTCCATTGCTTTGTGGAGACTGATCACCAGCATTGCTGCACAGACACAGGCACAGACCAGTCCAATGGCCTCCCCAGTCTGGTTTTGTTCACATTGCTATCTTTTCCTTACAGAATATCATTTCTCCTGACAAAGTATTGGGCATCATTTGTGGCCCAGCTCAAAGGCCACTATTTTCACAAAAACTTTCCTGATTCCACACTCCCTGACGTCCTCCTCCTTCAAACATCAATAGCATGGCATTGCTGCTTCCCCTGTACCATTCTGCATATGAGATTGCTCTGTGTCACCAAAGGACCTCAAAGTGACCACCACTAGGACACAGCACACTGACTTCTAATAATGTTTTGGTCTTTCTTTTCCATTAGACTGAAATTTTGGAGAGCAGGGGCTGTGTCTTCGTATCTGTCTTGCCTAGCATAGGGCCTTGTCACATATCAGGCATCCGTTCTTGCTTCTATTCAACAAACACCCAGGATCGCCCGCTCTGTGCCGAGTGTGTGGTTCCACTGTGTTGGGAAGGAATGTGCGAGTGCCCTGGAGTGCTGGCCTCATCGCGCTGCCAAGCTTGTTTGTGCATCTCAACGGAATTTTCCAGCACCTGGCAGGGAGGAGCTGTCATCTTTCTTTTATCCCCTGAGGGCTTAGCACTAAGTGCTATTGGATAAATGTAATATGTTTAGAAAGACAAACAAAAAAATCCTAACTCTCCAATGTAGGGGCTGCTGCTCCTAATTTTTCTAAGTTTGCTTCTTCACAACTTCTCATTGGTCAGACTTTTGTGAAGTGTTTTGAGGAGCTTATGTCTACTCTCCTTATAATTTTGGTTCAAATCAAGTCTCTGATGAAGCTGCTCTTACAATTTTGTTACATCACTAATGAACTACTGCTAGTTAATAGATTTAATAAAGCTTATTATGAAGGCGGATACAATAAAGTAACAAGGGAAGAAATTAGAACACTTCTGAGAATGATGCCCTTTACATTCAGAGGAGCCACTATTAAGAGCTCTTCCTAAATCTCAGGGGATTTGCCCCACGCTCAACCTTTGTCACCTCTATTGACCTCACTGACTTCCTGAGCATTTGTATCAGAAACCTGAGATGTTACAGCGCTCTTCATAGTCATCAGAATGACCAGTTTGACATTATATAATAAAAAACTTTGAAAGCCTGCTTGCCTTTGAATCCAGCAGTTTCACTTTCAGGTATTTATTTTTAAGAAATAATTAAGGCTTGCTGCAAAGATTTAGTGTTTTTTGTTTGTTTGTTTGTTTTGTTTTGTTTTGTTTTTTCCCTATAGATGGTGGTCTCGCTCTTTCACCCAGACTGGAGTGCAGTGGTACAATCATAGCTCACTGTAGCCTTGAACTCTTTGGCTTAAGTAATCCTCCTGCCTCAGCCTCCTGAGTAGCTGGGACTGCAGACGTGTGCCAGTGGAGCCAGTTAAGATTTAGTTCTTAATATGTTTATCATAGCATTATTCATTACAGCAAATATATATAACTTATGATTTCAGAAATAGAAAATTACTCAAAAAGAAAAGGATAATCCATATATTGGTATATTATGTGGTCATTAAAAATGAAGAACTATATATATTATTATGCACATATGTTTGTGATATGTTATTAAAAAAGGATACAAACTGGTATCCAATATTGATTCTATTTTAATGTAATATATTAAAACATTAAATAAGTTTACACAGATAAGCAACAAAATATAACTTTTAATTATTTCTTAGGTGCAAGATTTTTATTCTCTTTTCCTTCTTTCCTTCCTTCCTTCCTTCCTTCCTTCCTTCCTTCCTTCCTTCCTTCCTTCCCTTTCCTTCTCTCTCTTTCCCCTTCCTTCTCTCCTTCCTTCTCTCCTTCCCTTTTCTTTCTTTCCTTTTCTTTTTTTTCTTTCTCTCTCTTTCCTCCCCTCCCCTCCCCTCCCTTTCCCTTCTCTTCCTCCTCTCCTCTCCTCTCCTCTCCTCTCCTTTCCCTTCCTTTCCTTTTCTTTCTCAGCATCATGCTTGTGCCCTAGGCTGGAGTGCAGTGGCATGGTCTCGGCTCACTGCAGCCTCAAGAGATCCTCCCAACTCAGCCTCATAAGTAGCTGGGACTACATGAATGCACCACCACAACTGGCTAATTTCTTTTCTCTTTTGTAGAGATGGGGTCTCGCTGTGTGGCTCAGGCTGGTCTCAAACTCCTGACCTCAAGCAATCCTCCTGCCTTGGCCTCCCAAAGTGCTGGGATTATAGGTGTGAGCCACCATAACCAGCCAAGATTTTCATTTCTGAGTAGCAGGAAGGTGATTTATACTTTCTCCTTTGTGCATATTTGGGTTTTCTATTTTATCTTTAATAGTATGTGTAATAGGGAATAAAGGTTAATATTTTAAAAATTCCAAATATGTAGAAGTTTTACAAATATGGTATTTGGAGGAGGGGAACTTATATTGTGTCTTTTCATCTATATAAAATAACACTATGACATCCCACAGGAACTTGTGAGCAGTCTGTATTGGCTAGTCCAACTGAAAAGCCAATACAAACTGAAGTAGCTTCTGAAGATGGTGCAAATCTGCCAGCATTCTTCAGTCAGAGGCCTTTTGAGCGCCTTCCATGTTATAGGCCTTTTCCTGTACTCCTTGCTTCATGGCGCTCACCCTGTAGTAAAGGTGATGAGAAGAATAATAAAACATATGGACGAATAGAATTTCAAATGGCCAAAGAGAAAATCACTCAGAGTAAGTAGATGGGGGTGTCTGTCGGAAGGGGAAGAGCTGTGTGTTTTAGGAGTGATGTTGGAGTCCCATCCTGATTGGAGAGGGATGAGGTATGTGAAGCCCTGGGGGAGTGAAAGGGCAATGAGCCAGCAAATGCAGGGTCCTTGATGGGGCAGCAGCCAGGGCCTGCCTCAGAGACAGAGGATGGCCAGACAGAGCTGCTGGGCTCGCAGGAGCCAGCGGGAGAGCAGGGAGACTTGGAGGCTGCACACAGGGGCCTTGTCATATGCCTGTCAGCAGTTTGTACTTCATTTAATTGAAGCAAGAAGTCCCCAGGGAGTTTTAAAGAGAGCAGTGAAGTGATAGAAAGTTCGCTGTGGGCTAAACACCGTGGCTCACACCTGTAATCCCACCACTTTGGGAGGCCAGTGGATCACCTGAGGTCGGGAGTTCAAGACCAGCCTAGCCAACATGGTGAAACCCCATGTCTACTAAAGCTACAAAAATTAGCCGGGTGTGGTGGTGTGTGCCTGTAGTCTCAGCTACCTGGGAGGCTGAGGCATGGGAATTGCCTGAACCCTGGAGACAGAGGTTGCAGTGAGCCGAGATTGTGCCACTGCACTCCAGCCTGGGTGACAGAGTGAGACTGTCTCAAAAAACAAAAAACAAAAAGAAAACAAAAAAAAATTTAAAAAAAAACCACAACGCTATGGCTGCTGTATGGTGTGTACGCTGTGGGGAAGGGTGAAGGGGGACACCAGTTCACTGGAGAAGGGTAACTGAGCTGGTGTTTGGAAAGGGTGTTATCAGCGGGGGCAGCAAAAAGTGGTCGGATTTGGGATGTGTTTTGGAGGTGGAGCAGACAGGACTTGCTGATGGACTGGATCGGGCGTGAGGAAAAAGAAGAATGAAAGATACTTTTCAGTTTGATTATTATCAGGAGACGCAAATTAAAGTCACGTTGAGATGCTAACCCATGGGTCAAATTCAGAGGACTCACAATGCCACGTTTTGGAGTGCATTTGGAGCAATCTCCAGACATATACTGCTGGTAGGAATATAAATTGGTACGAGCACTTTGGAAAACTCTATGGCGTCATCTACTCACATTCAGTGTGCCTGTCTGTATCCCATGACTCAGCAATTTCACTCTTAGGTATGATTCCAGAAGTAATAGGTGTGCACGTGTATTAAAGACATATTAAAAACACTCAACAGTAACATTAACCATAATACTCTTAAGCTGAAAACAAAGCAGTGTCTATCAACAACCACAAAATGGACAGAGATTTAGTCTTACAATAAATTATTGTAGAGCAATGAAAATGAATGGGTTATAGTTACATGGAATTATATCTCACAAGCACAACACTGAATGAAAGAATCCAGAAACACACACACACACACACACGCACACACACACACAAATGTATGTTTACATAGAGGTGAAAAACCTGCAAAACGAATTTATTCAAATAGTGATCACATGTAGAACGGCGGGCACACAGGCAAGGCGCGGGTAAGAGCAGGGCTCCTGGGATCCTGAAAATGTTCTTCCTTTGACCTTGGGAAGTAGTTTCTCACAACTGTGTACTTTTCTGTATATATGTTATACTTAACACACAATGTTTAAAAATTACGAAATAAGGCCGGGCACGGTGGCTCAAGCCTGTAATCCCAGCACTTTGGGAGGCCGAGACGGGCGGATCACGAGGTCAGGAGATCGAGACCATCCTGGCTAACATGGTGAAACCCCGTCTCTACTAAAAAATAAAAAAAACTAGCTGGGCGAGGTGGCGGGCGCCTGTAATCCCAGCTACTTGGGAGGCTGAGGCTGGAGAATGGCGTGAACGGGGGAGGGGGAGCTTGCAGTGAGCTGAGATCCGGCCACTGCACCCCAGCCTGGGTGACAGAGCGAGACTCCGTCTCAAAAAAAAAAAAAAGAAAAAAAATTACGAAATAAAAACAGAGGATAGGAAGTGAGAAAGTGGAGACAGGATAAGATGAATTTTTCACAGTTTGTGAGGAGCAAGAAAGTAATGTGGTCGTGGGTGGTGGCATGGGTCCATTTTTTCTTGATTACAGCATGTTTGTTTGTGTGATGATGGCAGTGATGCAGAAGCGAGGAAAAACTGATAATGCAGGATAGGGAGAGAGAGGCTAATTCCACGAACAGGATGCTTGAGCAGGTGGCAGTGGACTCCAGGGTAGAAGAGATGGACTTTAGCTGGGAGGCAGCATGTTCTCAGAGGAAAGGCAGGACATATGGGTGAGAAAATAAAATAGCTCTTGTTTTATTGCTTCTATTTTCTTACTGAAATCAGGTTACGAATACTGGAGGCAGACCGTTGCAATGTAAGGCCACCAGAGAAAGTAGGAAGCAGTTCATTTTGGAGCAGGAAACGGAATTTCAAGGGGGACGTAAGGTAGGCTTGCTGGACAATGTTGAGTGGCCATATGAGGTCTGTGGTCACACATTTAAGGAAGGACATGTCCATTGCCAGACTTGGCTGCCTGGGCGTTTTCATGACACAACCTCCATGATCTAGAGCGTCTGCCTTTGTCTTATGCCATGGCCTTTCAGGCCTTCACCTCCAGCTGTTACTCAGAAATAGCTTTAACAAGCTTGGTTATCAAGTTTCTCAGCTGGGAGCAGACACAAGTCACAAAACAGAATGGGGAGTGTGTGCCAGCTCCCTCCACCCGAAAGGAGGGATTCTGCAGACCTCTTTCCGGACTCCCTGACTGACTGGCAGTCCAGTAGGTTCTGCCAATAGGTGGCACTGGTGGGAGGTTGGAAGGTGGGAGGAGAGGAGAAGAGACTTTCTGGTTTCCTCTACAGATCAGCATCCTATTATCACTGGGCCTCCACAGCGCCTGGCTCCAGCCCACCGCTGCTTTTGGCATTCCCGGCCCCAGCCTCGTCCCAGCCCAGGGGAGGCAGCAGCAGCCGGCCTGTGCCAGGAATGTTCCAGGTGAGCCCCACTCCCTCGCTGCCTGGCTGGCTCTGCGGCAGTCCCCGCAGCTGCTAGGTTGCACCCCTTCTGTCACCCAGCACTCCTCAGGCAGTAGCTTTCCCTAGAAGTCTGAGCCCTCTTCCTTCACTCCGCTAGCCCTACAGATAAGAGCTTCTTCCTTCAGTTGCGAAATCTCTTGATTTCATGGGTATGGCTTTTCATCCTCTCACCCTCCCAGCACCTGTGCCGCCCATTCCTCAATCTAAATCTCTCTCTCTTTTTTTTTTGAGATGAAGTTTCACTCTTGTTGCCCAGGCTGGAGTGCAATAGTGCGATCTCGGCCCACTGCAACCTCCACCTCCCAGGTTCAAGCGATTCTCCTGCCTCAGACTCCCAAGTAGCTGGAATTACAGGCACGCGCCACCACGCCCGGTTAGTTTTTTTGTATTTTTAGTAAAGACGGGTGTTTCTCCATGTTGGTCAGGGTGGTCTCGAACTCCCAACCTCAGGTGATCCGCCCGCCTTGGCCTCCTAAACTGCTTGGATTATGGGCGTGAGCCACCACCTCCAGCTCCCTTCTTTTAAAATATCTGACACGTTCTACTTTCCTGGTCTGGGGTAGTATGCTACTTCATACATCATCACAAAAAGCAAAATCCAGCAGCTAATGACCTGCCAGACAGCAACAAAGCCCAGTGGTTTGGATCAACTGAAGACTGTGCGTGCCACCCGAGTGAGCACGGTGCCTGGAGGGCCAGCAGCAGGCAGCGTGCACAGCAGGCTGCGGGGGAGTGGAGCCGGCTGCAGCCTCATGCTCCACATCCCAGGGCAGCCAGAAGGTCCTCCCAGGGGTCCTGAGGCTGTGATGCAACCGGATTAAACACACCACTTTGCTCTGGTCCTACTCAATTTTTCAAAAGCTGTCAACGTACATTTCATAGAAACAACTCTCTTTCACAGTATATTTCATCAGCTTTTCTATTAATAACACTAACTAAACTAAATTGAACTAATTAATCCAACTAATTAAACTATGTAATGCAAACCTAAGTTTACAATAAAATGGACATTGGCCGGGCATGGTGGTTCAAGCCTGTAATCTCAGCACTTTGGGAGGCTGAGGTGGGCACATCACCTGAGGTCAGGAGACCAACCTGGCCAGCATCTCTTCTAAAACTACAAAATTAGCTGGGCGTGGTGGCGGGAGCCTGTAATTCCAGCTACTCAGGAGGCTGAGGCAGGAGAATTGCTTGAATACAGGCGGCAGAGGTTGCAGTGAGCCAAGATCACACCACTGCACTTCAGCCTGAGCAACAGAGCAAGACTGTCTCGATAAACAAACAAACAAACAAACAAACAAACAAAACCAACAATAAGAAGGACATTGAAAGAAAGAGTTTCAGACACCCAACTTGACTCTGGCTGAGTGCACAGCTCAACTGGAGAAGACAACTCTGCCTGGTGACTAAAAACAACCTGCTTGGCATGAATATTCAATGTCCTGGGGGCATCAGGGAGAACCCTCTACAGAAGGAGTAGGGCATGGCCTGAGCGGAGTTGGAGAGAGGGCTCTTCCCGTAGGAGTCTCCCGCTGATGAGCATCCTTCCAGCTGAGGCGGTGGGCCCTGGGGTGGAATGTGCTGGGCAAAGTTGGATTTGAGCAAAGAAGTGCGTCAGGTTGGGGGCGGGGGCAGATGTCCTTGATGCTGCCTTCCTGCTCCTTCCAGCACCATCAAGGACGTCAGAACTGTCCGATCGGAAATGTGTGATTCAGTCCATCAGAACAGTCTGACAATGGACACAGGGCTGCTCAGGCAGAGGCTGCCTGGCCCCTTCCCGGAGCAGGTGAGCTGGAAGTGCTGTAAGCTCCTCTTTCACTTTAAACTAACTAAGCTAACTAATTAAACCAAATTATTGATCCTCTACAAAATGGCACCACTCAGTCCAGAATGCACCCAGATAAATGGGTGTTTCTAAATATGTTCTGTCATGTTGTTTATAGTGTCACATTATAAACTTTTAGTAAAAAGTGAACTTCTTTAGTACAAATAAATGTTGCACAGAGCTTCACACATCATCATGCACAAACAGGCTTTCAATAAATGTGTCAATTAACTACGATAATAGCAACTGCAGAGGAGGCAGATCCAGAGGGACTTGGAGCCTAGACCCCTCACAGACTGGCACTCTTGCCTGCACTCTTCCCCATCTGCAGAATCCAGAGGTAGGGGCAGGCACATTAGAAGACAGTGGTGTGGGGCAAGGGAGGAAGGCCTTGGGCATGGGGGTGACTGGGATTTTCTCTAACCCAGGTCACTTAAAGCTGGCTGGGACCTGTCTCCACCCACTTCACGATGAGGTGGGGCAAGTTGCAAGTCAGTGTGAGGTCTCAAGAGTGCTCACCAGGAGAGGACAAATGGGGTGTTTTCCACAATTCAGGTATTTCTTGGTTACCCTGGTTAGCAGGTAACAGTGTTTGCCAGATATTTGAAGACAACTTTACTTCTAACTTCCTGTGGAGTTAGAGGATGCAAGACAGGAGAGGAATAATTAGAAACCCCTTCCAACTCCCCGTTTCCTCCCTTCCTTTCACAAAATATTCAGGATAAACTATTGGCAAAAGGAGTTTTATTCATATTTTTCTGGAATATGAAGGAATGAGAAGTAGGTGTTTTTTGTTTTGTTCAGTAAAGCTTTCCTGGGCACATACATGGCCTGTGGGATGGCATTTGTTGGTAACTCACGCAGCATACCCCAGCTAAATACACTTAGGGTGTAGGATGAGATTTTCCATTAGTGATAAGGTAGCAATTGGAAACAAAGAATGAAAGCCTTCTGGAAAAAGCAGGAACATTTAGGCTGGCAGATTGGCACTCAACCAATTCATCTAGTGAAGGCCAGATTTTTGTTTGTTTGTTTTACTTAGATGGTTCCTCTACAAGGAAGCATTATTTCGGCACAATGGTTCCCTGTGCAGCCAGGTGACTGTGCTGTATGCAGCTTGGGCTGTGGCTTATATACCCTCATTGTGAGCATCGACCATGTGCCATTATTCTACACGGTGTTCCAGGCTGCTCTGGGGAGTACACCCTTTGACCCCAGGGAGCTCTGAGCAAAACTGTATTGCTGAGGAAGGCTGTGTGCAGCTGTCTGTACGTGAATTGGTATCTTCTCTGCCAATCATGGGTCTTTGCAACCAAAATAAACTACTCATAATACGACAATCACAAAACTAAAACTGACTGCGCATTTTACAGGTTCTTGGGGTCATCAAAAAGTCCCGATGAGGTAACTCGGACCATGAACTTTTTACCTTTGCTGGCGTCATTTAGACAGACATGGAGGTCTGAAATTCTGGGTAACTTATCTTAAGCTGTCTTTGTTTTTTTGCAATCTGAAGACTTTTTAACTTGATTGTCCTCCACCATTTCAGGCTTAAAATGTCTAAAATGCTCTCCCCCTAAGTGGCTGCTCCTGCTGACCTGCTTGGTTTTATTGTCACCAGGTTCCCTCTCAGTCAAATGGACTCAAGCTTCGGTCTCTTTTGGTCCATGCTCTGTCCGTCAAAAGACCTGACCATTCTCTCTTCACAATGTTTCTTGCACTTCCTTTCTAACACACACCCCTTAATTCAGGGTTCATGAGCTCAAATTTGAACTATTTTTCCCGTTTTCACATGCCATCAAATTCTTCACCTGATTCTAAAACTTTCCTGTTCTAAAACTCAGGCCACACCTGAGACCTATTCAGTGAGAATTTGCGTTTCCGTAAGATTCCCTGGTAGATTTCTGCAAGATCAAGCCGAAGAAGCCCTATGCGCTGGGCCAAGGGTCTGCCGAATCCTTTGTGTGTACTCTCTCATTTAATCTCGAGGATCCTATGAATTAGCACTATTACTATCCCTCAGTATTCATGGGCAAATTGAAGCTTAACAACAATAAGAAAATTACCTGAGGTCGGGGGCTGAAGTTCAGGATACCTTGAGGAAATACTAATGCGGAAATAAAAATGTGAATGAGCAGTTAGGACTGGATACGCTGAAGAGGTGAAGCTGAATTCTGTAGGATGAGTAAGAACTAGACAGGCTAAGAGAGAGGGGACGAGAATATTCTGGAGAGGTTAATAACAGGTGCAAAGGCCTGGAGGTGGGAGAGAAATGGGAACATTTTCAGAAGAGAGAGGAGTGCAGCGTGGTTGCAGAGCAGTGACTAATGAGGAGAAGGCTGTGACACAAAGGCCTTGGAACTTGCTCAGGAATCTTGTTTAATTTTAATGAGTGTCAAGGGGAACACTGAAGTGGTTTAGATTAGAGTCTAAGCAGCTCTAGGACCATTCCAAGGAGAAGGGAATGAAGAGGGCAGGGGTGAGGATGAAGCTGTGGGCCAGCCACAGGGGTCTGGGTTGGGAGTGCATGTGGTCCGGCTGGGGGAGCACAGTAGAAATGAGGTGAAATGAATGAGTGTGAGATTTTGCTTGAAGATACAACTGACAGGCCTCAGACCACATCTTCCTCAGCATCTTTGTCGCCCTCACTAAACAGGTAGAGAGCAGCGCCCTCCACGTGGACACTAACAGAAATGCCATGGTCCATCTCCACTGTCGAGTGGGGTCTCCCTCCCTCCTTCTCCCCATCCCATTTTCCTTCCTGCCTGCTGTCCTCTCCCCCTCTTAACACCCCTCTCTCCTCTCTCCTTCTCTCTTCGTGATGATATGGGATTGGGACTGGAAAACCATAACGGCGTGTAAACTGGAAACTCTCTGGAAGTACAGAGAGCACTACCCTGTGCAGGTACAGCCGTGCATGCAGTCATGCCTCCTGGTGTGTATCTTACACTCCGCAGGGAGCTGGCTCTGGGACATCCCAGATCCCGTGGAGAGCAGCTGCTGCCCTATAATATGTCCAAGGTGACTGTGGAGTGTGAAGAGCTGGATGTTCAGGTTCAAGACTCAGCTTTACCCTCATTCCTGCTCTCAGAACAGACTCCAAACTGTCCCTCCTGGGCCAGTGCAAATGGAGGAACAATTATGCTCCAACAGTTCTCCCTGAGCCTGTCAGCCTCCAGCATGAGGAGGCTCCTCTGACTAAGTGACTCCATAAGGAAGGAGAAGCAGAAAGATTTTCACAGCAGCTGACAGCGTTCTAGGGCTACCCAGCTTCCACAAAGGGAATACAATTTCTAGCATCAGTTATAAAATGTCATATTTCTTGTCTGATTTTTCTTATTGTTTTAAAAACACTGCAGAGAGTGGTGGATGGTTGAAGTTGGGTTTAAAGAGCAATTTTCCTTCTATCCTAAAAAACAGTAATTTTAGACAGTCACATGCAGAGTGATCATTCTCTCCCTGCTAAATAAGAATGGTTTAGAGATTTTAATTCAGAGCTATCTGCAAATCCTTTACAGATTTCATGCCTATTGATTATTTACATTCAGAGCAGAGGGCTGCGTTTTCACATGTAAATCCCAATAATTTTTTTTAACCATTGAAGATGTTGGAAAATACATGTCAAACTAGGTTATTACATTTATTTTTCTTTTCCTAAAGGGAAACTGCTCTGTTCTTAGAACTCACATCAATTTAATTTATCAGCTGGTTTGTTTGTAAGTGGGATCATCTATCAGCAGAGGGGTATTTAGAAGCCATTCCTCTGAAGACAGGTGTCTCTTCAAAATGCAAAAGGAATCACATGGTGTTTCATGGGCTGGTCTTCCTTGGCTGGAGGGTTTGTCGTTGTTTTTTACTGTCAGATATTTTCACTCTTTGTTTTGTAACACAACTGTCTACCCACCTCCCTTGTTAAAAATCAGTAGCAATAAGATCAAGGTAGTGGGCTTATTCCTCCTTTTGACTCAATGACTTGCACTGATCCTTAGTGATATTTGGATCAACCTATCTTTTGACCACCTTGGGAATGAAACAGAACATAGTTTCCCTACGCCATTCTGAAACTTGACGGCAAGGCTTGCCTTGGCTAAGGATGAGGTCTGGCATTCAGCGCCTACAGTACACCTGACATACTTGTGTCAAGCTTAGTTGGTTAGCTGGGGACACTAGATGTCAGAAAAGAGCCAGAGACTCAGAAAACATAACTCAACACTTGGCTGCTATGTTTAGGATGAATAATCTGATTAAAACTAAGGATTGCATTTTCCACATTTTTTTTTCTGTACAATTTTATGTATTGTTCTTAAACTGAAAATGTGACCTCATTTTCTTAGATCCCTCTCTCACCTTCCCTTCTCTATCTCCATCATCTTTGTAAGAAAAACCTCTCCATAATTTTCCAAATATTTTAGAAAACTAGTAGAGACACTCAGTGACCTCAGGCCATCAGAAGGTGACTTGCAACCTTGCACATGTGCTCCTGAATTTTCCCCCTCTACAGAGTTCCCAACTGTATAATTGTACTAAGGAGTTGCCAAGTTGTTCTGGAGATGAGCACTAAATTCTTTGACGGAGATTTAGTTTGATGTTGCCTTTCAATTTCATTTGTATTCTGGCTTACAGATCATTTCCTAAAGCATATACCAGGCATTATATGCCTATTGGGAATTCATCGATTCAAAGATTGAATAGAGTTGTCAGGGAGTTTGGAAATCATCCAGTTTAACTTGTGACCTTTACATTTGAGCAACCTGGGGCCCAGAGAGATTAAGTGGCTGTGCGAGGTTTTATAGTGAGGTAGTGAGACAACCAGAGCCCAGGCCTCCGCATGCCTAGCTCATGGTCTTCAACCACCAGACACCACGAAACACATTCATCCACAACTAATTCACACGGCCTTCTGCCTTCTCCGTGCTTTTCTCTTTTTCTGTGCAAATACTCCACTTTCCTCTTCTCCCAATTTGCTTTCCAGCAGTTGAGAAACATACATCGTGGATCTCTTTGACATTCTTCTCAAACTTCTTGGACCAAAGCTATTCTATTGTGAAACCAGGGTTGGGCCAGGAATCTATGAATAAATGGGTCACCAGCTACCAGTACACATTTTCTCTTTCTTTTCCTATACAGGTAACATGCGCCCTGATTCTGTCCCCCAAACTAAAGCACTCAGCTTAAACTAACATGCTCCATGCCATAAAAAGTTATAAGGACAGTGAGGAGATTCCCCAGACCAACCAGAACAAAACTCAAGTTGGAGCATGACCCATCTTGCACAAGGGAGCAGCATGTGCCCAGAGGGGCGCACAGAGGCCCTGCTGAGATCCAAACAAAACGAGCACCTTACAGTACTTAACTGTTTAACAGCATCTATTTAGTTACAGGATTGACAAATTAATAGGAAATGCTTTCCTTAGAAAATGCTCTCTTATCCATCATCCGTGTGCCCATGTATTCATCTGCCTACCCACCAGTCTGTCTAATCTTGCTAACTTATTCTAGAAAGGATTTGAGCAGCAGGCTCTAAGGAAATGCCTGGAAGCTCTGCTGTAACTGGAATAGTCCTACTGATGAGATCATCAAATATGGGAGAGCACAAAGATATTAATCTGATAATAATATCCATTTTATAAAACATCATAGTATATAAATATTAATAAACATTGACAACTTTTTTTCCCATATGACCTTCTTTCCTTAAATATTAGGGTAATCTCTACCACTTCCTTTTAATCTCTTTTTCTCATTGTCTCTCTCTCTCTCTCTCTCTCTCTGTCTCTCTTAACATCAAAAGGAAATAGTAGGAATTACTCTAATACTATATATACACACACAAATACGTACACACATATGTATATTAGAGAGAGAGAGAGAGCTACTGCTTTCTGTGCAACTTTTGGAAATTATTCCATTATAAAAACCACAAAGCCTCAGTTGACTGACTTTATCCCCGTATCGACCAAGTGTAAAATCATAAAGATTTTTTTGCCTACTAAGAGGACAGCTGGAGAGCAAAAATGCCCTGTCTTTCAATTAATCAGTCATGAGAAGCAATGGTAGGAAAACATCATGCATCATTCACAAAACACATGTAAAACAGCAGACGTATCACAGGTCTATGTCAACAAAGGGCATTAGGACAGTTGCTCGGATTGTGACAAAAGTAGCCAGTCAATCTTTCCCCAAATTCCAAAACCAAACTGCAAGCCCTTACCTTGGAGGGCCTGTAAGCTATGAGTCTGTACGATAATGCAGAGCTGCAGGACCAGCTGTGGAGCACTTTCCAGAAAGGTGGCTAGCAAATGCAGCATACTCACATCCGCATACTCATATACCATTTTCCAGTAAAACCTCCATCTGTCATTCTCCCCACTCTGTCGACTTCGAATACCTAAGTATATTGTGTGGAAATATCTAGAAAGAAAACATGGAGAATAAGAAAGAGATGAGTGGTGATAGTTTATAATTCAGACTCCAGGGTTGTTCTTTTCTGCAAGCCACCATATGCAAGCAAGCACAAGAAACAATTACCTCGGGGGCTTATGAGTTAAAGTCCAACGTTAACTGCTTAAGAGTACCCATATTTGTAAATGCTCACTTTGAGAAGTCAGTGCAATATTAGTCCTCATAAAGACATTCTGCTCAATTGCAATATGAAGAAGCGTGAGGTGGAATGTGGTGGAAACTCAAGTGGAGAATGGGTTTGCTACTTTAAAGGTCCACATACATTCTTTTTTGTCAGTTTCTCTATGTGCCCAACAGTGTTCATGAGGGGGTTTCTCCTAGGACACAATGAAAGCCTGAAGTACCAAAACGTATGTGCATGTAAACTTTCTTATGCCTTTAAAAACCACTTTTTATTATTGAAATTTCCAAACATATACAAAAGGAGAAAAAATAAAGTAATGCATCCACTATACCCTTCACTCAGGGTAAATACAGTTGATCCTTGAACAGTGAGGGTTGGGAGTTGAAATGTAGTTTGTAGTAGTTGAATGTAGTTGAAAATCTGCATATAATTTTTGACTCTCCACTTCACTAATAGCCTATAGTTGACTGGAAGCCTTACTGATAACATAAACATCAACACATATTTTCTATGTGTATTATACACTGTATTCCTACAATAAAGAGAAAAGAAAATATTAAGAAAATCATGAGGAAGAGAAAATATATTAACTATCCATTAAGACAAAGTGGATCATAAATGTCTTCATCATGATCTTTACATTGAATAGGCTGAGGAGGAAGAGGAGAGGTTGGTTTCGCTGTCTCAGGGGTGGTAGAAGTGGAATAAAATCTGCCTATAAGTAGACCTGCATAGTTCAAACTTGTATTGTTTAAGCGTCAACTGGAGTTATCAACATATTGCCAATCTTTTTCATTTGTACCTCCACTTACTTCCTGTCACCAAAATATTTTAAAGCAAATCTCAGGCATCACATTATTTCATCTATAAGCATTTTATTAAAAATAATTTTAAAACCAGTATTGTGATCACACTTACCAATAAAGGCAGTAATTTCTTAATAGTATCAAATACTCAATGTTCATATTTTCCTGATTATCACAATTTTTTAAGTTTGAAATGCAGTCCAAACAGGATCCACATATGATGATTATTTGATATGTATCTTAAGTCCTTTTTACAACATGAATTACCCTTCCATGTCTTTTTAAATTTCTTGTGTATTTTTCATTGTCTTGATTTTAATGATTGTATTTGCATGGTGTGGTTAACATATCTATCCTTTGTGTTTTCTGCAAATGGGTAATTAGTGTTAGAATTTTGATCAGTTTTAAGTTTGATTGTCTTCGGTGGTGATGTTGTGTACTTTCATCAGGAAGCACATCAGGATTGGTTGTTCTATTTTATGATCTTACCATATACTGACGATGTTGCAATCAAGGTTGCAAAATGGTGATATTCAGAGTCCATCATTGATCTTCACTTACTTGTTAGAATACTTTTCCAGCTCTCTTGCCAATGTCTCTACAGTATGTGGTTGTCTGGAGCTTGCTCTGTGGTAGATCCCTCAAGAAATGTACATAGAGACAATATTACCTGAACTCTTGCATATTTATAACAGTATGTGGTTATCAATCTTGCCTTGGGCGTGTATAGGCTCTTTTGGTTACACAGACCCGAAAGTTTCACAGTTTTAGTTGGAGATTGGTACCCACTCTTAGAGTCTGTGAATGAACTGCATTTACCCAGTGCAAAGATTCTCAGATGCCAAGAGCGAAGGATAGCAGGGATACAGCAAGGAAGTGCAGGAGCAGAAAATCCAAGCAACCTTTTCACCGAAAGGTTAGGCTAGATGGATGTAGAATTCATGCATATTCCATGCAAGGTCCAAGATCTGCAATTTATTTATTTGAGCACTTTAACTCTGTCACTTCGTTGTTTACTAGCCTCGTGTTCTTATGGAAAAGTCTGAAAGAAATCTGACGTTCATTCTCTTATAAGCTATTTGATCTTTTTGCTTGGATGTCCCAAGCATATTCTGTTTCTTTTTAGAGATCTATGGTTTTATTAGAATGTATCTTGATATCGGCTGTTCTGCATCAATTTTCTGAAGAATATGATATGTATCTTCATTATGTAGCTTCAGGTTCCCATGTGTATTTTTAATTTTTCTTGAACGATAGCATTCAGTATTTTTTCTAATCCATCGCTTTGTCTTTCTTCTTGGAGGCCTCCTATTGATTATATATGCTATATCTTCTTTATTCTGTGTCTAACAGTTTCTCTTGAATCCTTCTAATCTCAAATTTCTTCTTGATTTTAAATTTTTTCCTCCTCTTCATCTTCTACTCATCTTCTAATTATGGTGTATATATAGTGCCATATCCCTTCTAGTTGAGTTTTCATTTCTGTCCTGCTTTTTTTCTTTTTTTTTTTTTTAATATAAAATTCTAGGCCGGGCATAGTGGCTCACACCTGTAATCCCAGCACTTTGGGAGGCCGAGGTGGGTGGATCACCTGAGGTCAGGAGTTCAAGACCAGCCTGACCAATATGATGAAATCTCTCTCTATTAAAAATACAAAAAGTATGAGATCACCTGGACACGGGAAGGGGAACATCACACACCGGGGTCTATTGTGGGGAGGTGGGCAGGGCGGGGAGGGATGGCATTGGGAGTTATACCTGATGTAAATGACGAGTTGATGGGTGCAGCACACCAACATGGCACATGTATACATATGTAACAAACCTGCACGTTGTGCACATGTACCCTAGAACTTAAAGTATAATAAAAAAAATACAAAAATTAGTCGGGCTTGGTGGTGCATGCTTGTAATCCCAGCTACTTAGGAGCCTGAGACAGGAGAATCACTTGAACCCAGGAGGAGGAGGTTGCAGTGAGCCGAGATCGCGCCATTGCACTTCAGCCTGGGCAATAAGAAAGAAACTCCATCTCCAGGGGGGGAAAAAAAAATTCTATTCTGATGAGTTCTATCCATCATCCTTTGTGTCATATATTACTTTTTTCTACTTATTTCTTTTACAAATTTTTCTAATTCTGATTTATATTATTCTTCATAGTTTTTACAATTTAAAAACTTTCTTTCAGCTCATTTAGAAGTATTTGCTTATGATTTTCATCCATTTTGTTCATGTTTGTGTGTTTCCTTTTTTGTTTCATTGTCTACAGAAACATCATTAGTTTTCTTACTTTCTTTTCATTGTAATAATTGGTAATTTTCTTGTTGTTAAGTTTTAAAAGTTAGTTTAGTTTCCTATACTTTTAGGAGGGATGAGTGGGCCAGGATAGCTGAGCTGGTTTCACAGCTCTAATACACTCTTCTGGCGTTCTCATGAGTGGTAAACAGAATCACTTGTTACTTTCTGCTATCAGCTGCCTCTGCTCCTCCCTGCTTTTATTTGGACATTCTCTTTCATCTCTCATGGTTGTCCCTGTGCTGCTGAGTTTGGAATCTGTTCCCAGCAGATTCTCCTCAGTATGGAGACTTGTTTGGGAAAGGCCTTCAGTTTCTTAGTTAATGGGATTAAAGGACACAGCCCGCTCCAGTAGCATCCTTGGACTCACCCCTGCATTGGATTATTGAGAACACCCTCCCTCCACATCTCTCCTGCTCCTCTGAGCTTGGTTCAGGGCACTTCCCAGGGAGTGTCTGGTTCTCAGGGTCTTCCCTCTACTTTCTCTTGCATGGTTGTTGATATCACATTGGCTCTTATACGTTGTCACTAATTTGTCTCTAGGTAGTTACGGGGGTATCTCAACACTGTTTTATCATCCACAATTCTTCAGTTTTGTCAACCTAGTTGCTCTGCCTATTTTAATTTGATAATTTTGGTAGACTAAAGAATGATGTTGCCATTGTCACCATATTTGCAGAACATAACATTTAAAAACACAAAATGGATGTAATCATTCCCTTGAACCTTTGGCTGCTCTGTATGAACTCTAAGGTGAAACTTGCTGTCGTGCATTTTATAGGGACTTTCATGGGCAGATCTCTTTCTCCCACTGCTCCATGGCAGCAGCTTGTGATGAGGTCAGTGCAAACTGCTGGTGTTTCCTTTCTTCTACCTCCGTGGCTGTTCACATGCTCATGCTTGGAATAGCCTTGTAATAGCCTTTCCTGATTCTCTGACTGCCAGGCACATTTTTGAATAAATAGTCTCCTTTCGATCATCACCAATCATCCTTGAATACTCCATGCATATGCAACCTGTTTGTATTAGTTTCCTAGAGCTGCTTTAACAAAGTGTCACAGACTGTGGTTTAAACCACAGAAAGGTATTATCTCCCAGTTCTGAAGACTGGAAGTCTGAGATCAGGGTGTCATCAGAGTTCGTTCCTTCTGAAGCCTGTAAGCAAGTGCCTGTTCCATGCTGCCCTTCGGTAGTTTCTGGTGGTTTGCTGATAATCTTTGGCATTCCTCCACTTGTAGAGGCATCATCCCAATCTCTGTCTTCTTCTTCACAGGGCATTCTCCCTGTATGTGTGTCTGTTTCTGCACCTAAATTTCTTCTTTATATAACCACACAGTCATATTGATTAGGAGTTACCCCAATGATCTCATCTTAACTTGATCATGACAAAGATCTTATTCTATTTCCAAAATAAGGTCACATTCACAGATATGAGGTTAGGGCTTCAACATCTTTAAGGGAGGACACAATTCAACCCTAACACTTTTCTATCAGTGTTTGATCTTGTTTACTCCATGACTTCTCCTCCCCTGTTTGGTGATTTCCAAGTCTGCATCTCAAACTCCAACCCTCACCTGAGATTCAAATCCATGTGCCCATCTGCTTTCCAGATTTCCCACAATCATATAAAAACAAACATATTCAAAACATCTTGTTAGCCTTGTTTCTAAATTTGTCCCATTTGCTATACTAGGAAGACACTTCCATCCATTAAGTTGTCCAAGCTAAATCTAGGGGTCATTTTAGGTCCTTACCACTTACATCTGGTAACTATATTCTGGAGCTTTTATCTCTTTGATATATTTCTTTTCCTCTCCATTTTCTAAAGTCAGATTCTTTGGGTTTCTATTTTGGTTCTTTAATCTACTTATGGTATGACTTTGGGCTTAAAATTTCTCTGCCTTAATATGTCCATCTCTAAAGGGGGAAAATCACAGTACCAATCACATAGGTTGACCTGGGAATTAAATGTAATACAAGTGAAGGACTCAGCACAGAGCTTGGTATTAATAGATAGTAAGCATTCAGTAAATGTTAGTTCTTACTATTTATTGATTGACTTTGAAAACTCGAATGGATTCTTCCCATTGCTTCTAGTGTGACCTGTCTGTGACATACATTGAATCCAGTTTCCATCATCTTTAAAACCTCAATGACTCCCCACTGCCTAGAAGATAAAACGGTAAAGTCAATCAATGCAAATGAAGGCACTTAAGTTGAAAACTTTTAGTTTAACCTTTCTTCCTAACCTTTGACCTCTATGCCGCTTCCCATTTTCTAGGTTCCCACCCTCATTGAAACACTCCCTGCTCCTCGGAGATGAATCCACACCTCGCGCCTTTGCTCATGTGGTTCTCCTGCCCCGGAACGCCCCTACACATTCCTCATCATGCTGGAATTTCTGC
Organism: Mandrillus leucophaeus; assembly: GCF_000951045.1. NCBI lineage: Eukaryota > Metazoa > Chordata > Mammalia > Primates > Cercopithecidae > Mandrillus > Mandrillus leucophaeus. The sequence continues at coordinate 558,479 of NW_012109652.1, read as the reverse complement.
TGTTTTGTAATACTCAAGAATTCCCTCTCGCTTGCCCTCTCTCCCCACCCAGGTAAAACTGGTCATTCCAATGTCTGAGCCCAACTATCTTTATTCGGACTTTAACCAGGGAAAAATAACATTGTTTTTGTATGTATTCGTCTATGAGTTCATCTCATATTCTAGAATACAAACTGCCAGAGAGGAAAGAAGGTCATTTATCTTTGTACCCTTATAAAGAAACATCTGGCTCAGTTTCTGACGATTAATAAGCACTCAATTAACATGCATCCTTTTATGGATTCAATGAGTATGTATTGAACACATGCAATATTTGCAATTTTGTATTTTTGTCAAAGGGAAACAGGAAGTCACTAGAGAGATTTGAATGGAAAAGTAGGGAATCTGACTTGCATTTTAACAAAATTGGTTATGGCGTGGAAAATAAAGGATAGTAGGGCCAGGAGAGTTAGGAGCATTGGCTGGAAGACTAGTACAACAATCCAGGCGAGAAAAGATGCTGGTTTTAATCAGGGGGGCCAGTGATGTTGGTGGTGTGAAGATGTAAGAGTTGGCTATATTGTGAAGAAAGCACAGACAGCGTTTGCAGGGAGTGAACAAATTAATGAATAAATGCCCTACTTCTTTGCAGTTCTAACAGAAGTTTTAAATTCAAGACCTCCGTGGTCAGTAGAACTCCCACAAATGCCTCCCTGAGCTATTTTCTTTCTAGTTTTTACCTGGGAGGAGGTTACGTATACTCCTAGCTGTTTGCTTCCACAGGCTAAAAAGCTACAAACATGCTCCCCAGGGACTGGAACTCTTCTGGTATAATGAGACGTTTGTTTTTATAGCACCTTGGGCTCACAGTTAATCTGATCCTGGTGACAGGTTTCTTTCCATAGAATAAAACAATGAGTATTAGGTTTCACAGAGTTTCACATAATAAGACACAAAATCAAACCTTCTAATAATACCCATGCAGAATTCAAACATCTATAAACCAAGGATGGCAAAAAAAAAAAAAAAAAAGCAATTTTCAGGTCCTAGATGGGAAGTTTTTTTGTTTTCATGTTGTATATTTTCATGTTGTAATGTATGTAACATAACATTTACCATCTTAATTATTTTAAATGTGCAGTTCAGGAGTATGAAGTGCAATCACTTTGCTGTGCAAACATCAACACCATCCATCTTCAGAAGTCCGTTCACCTTAGAAAATAGAAACACTGGCTGGGCATGGTGGCTCATGCCTATAATCCCAGCACTTTGGGAGGCCAAGGTGGGTGGATCACTTGAGGTCAGGAGTTCGAGACCAGCCTGGCCAACATGGTGAAACCCCATCTCCACTAAAAATATAAAAAATTAGCTGGATGTGGTGGCGCATGCCTGTAATCCCAGTCACTTGGGAGGTTGAGGCAGGAGAATCACTTGAACTCGGGAGGCAGAGGTTGCAGTGAGCTGAGATCGTGCCACTGCACTCCGGCCTGGGTGACAGAGCGAGACTGCATCTCCAAAAAAAAAAAAAAGACCAAAAAAGAAAAAGAAAACATAAACTTTATATCCACTAAATAACAATTCTTCATTCCCCCTCTTTCCCTAGCCCCTAGCAACTACCATTCTACTTTCTGTCTTCTCTGGATTTAACTCTGGATACAACTCTGGATTTAACTACTCTGGATATCTTCTCTGGATATAAGTGGAATCATACAGTCTTGGCCTTTTTGTGACTGGCTTATTACATTTAGCATAATGTCCTCAAGTTTCACCTGTGCTGTAGCACATGTCAAAGTTTACTTCTAGATGGGGTGTTTTAAAATGCCTGAATCTTTGCTGGAGGGAAGACCTCCAGCAACTCCTTGATGGGTCCAGCTTACAAAGAATGACACCGGAAAATATTCCAGAATAAGGCTCCATCTACCAGCCTGGAAGTCCTGCCCTTAGGAGGCAGGGGTGGGTGGGTCATGTGAAGTGCCAGGCTGGTGTCCCGTACATGCTCTTGCTCTTTGAAAACAACTACAGGCAAAGAGCACACACAAATTCACTCAGGATTAGCTATGAGGACATATAACATTGTGTTATTTATAGTACAAAAAATGATTAAAACCCAAATGCCCAATGATAAGGTATTAAACAAATGATAATACATCCATTCATTGTATATTGTTAAGGCAAAAGGCAGGTTAAAATAGTATAGCCAATGTATCCCATTAATATTTAAGTGTGTGTGTGTGTGCGCGCACGTGCGTGTGAATAAAATTTAGGATATTTAACACCAAAATATTAAAGTGATGATCTCTCAGTGGTGGGATTATGTGTTGTTGTTTTTTTTGAAATTCATAAACAATGCTGTAATAAACTTTCATGTAACTAAAGTGCGGAAATAGCTTTCATATTTTTTAAGCTTTTGATATATATTGTAAAATTGCTCTCTAGAAAGACTGTACTAATTGGTAGAGATAAGTGTCCTTATTTTCTTAAATCCTTATGTATTATCATTAAAATTGCCAATTATATGGGTGGACAAAACACACGTTCGATTAGCGACTTTTATTCTTACTGAGGTTTAACATTTGTTGACGTGTATTAGCCACTTGTATTTATTATTCTGTGATTTGCCTGAATGCCATTTTCAATTTTAATGTGTTAATTTTTCAGCCTCAAATTTGGCTTATTTAACACAGATCATGGTAACCAAATCATGGACAGATTCTTACCATATATTTTATACTATAATATTCTAGCTTGGAATCAGAGGATGCAGAAGCTGGAGGGATGTAGGGATCAGATGTCCAAGATTATATGACTGAGACATGGCAACTTGGCCAAGGTCCCGGATATCCCAATGCCAGGTTCCACGATCATACATTACATCTGTCCAGCTTGCACTATTCTGGAATTCACCATAACAAAAACACTCAGATGGTATTTACTGCATTTCCCAGTCTTCTACGTGCATTTAGTTGTTGTTGTTGTTGTTGAGAGACAATAGGTGCAGAAATTAAGGACTTCTGTTCTGAACAATCATGGTTCTGTCAGTTCCAGAACTCTGGGGAATTACTTTCTAATTTCTAAACTTTAGGTTTCCATCCTGTTAAAAAATGATGAATTAAAAATAAGATGAGATGATGCACATAAATCACCTAGTAAGCAATAAGTAAATATTAGATGTCAGTAAAAATAAGTTGGTTTTTTTCAGGAGTAAAATGGAAAGTAGCAATGATACTTTAATCTTTGGACTTTCCTTTCAGATGCCTGGGCTTCAAGACATCTTTAGACTCAGTGATTTGTGTGGGTCAACTTTTATCAGAAAACTCAAAGTCTGTGGCGACCATTCTCTCTTTCATCTCTCTCTCTGTCTCTATCTGTATTTATCTAGTTCTATATCAGTCTATCTGTATCCATCTCTATCTCTCTTATCTGTATATCTGTCTATATCTCTATGTAAACATCTCTATCTACTTATCTGTCTGTCTCTGTTACTCTATCTGGATCTTTATTTCTGTATCTTTCTTTCTGTCTTTTTTATCTATCATTTCTCTGTGTGTGTGTGTGTGTGTGTGTGTGTGTGTGTGTGAGTGTGTGTGTGTGTGTGTATGTCTGTCTCTCTCTCCTTCTATCATCTACCTATCCTTCATCTATTCATCCAGTCTATCCAGGTCCTTCCTGGATTGTATTGTAATCCCATGTCCTATATTGTAACCCCATGTCCACTTCTGACACTGGTAAGAGGAGGATGGCTGACAGCCAGTCCCTGGAAAATGACCCTTTGCACACTTGAAGAGAAAAGCCAAGCAGTCTTGTCTCCTTGGCAACTGTGCTGATTGTATCTAGAAAATATTCCTTCCTTCTGGTTCTCATAGCCGATATTCTCTGAGCCGAAATTACCTTCCGAGAAGGTAGGGATGGCCGTCCCTCCCTCACAGGCTGTGTGGGGATTAGATGGGAAGATGTACTTGGCACACACACGCCTCACTCATGACAAGCACACTTCTGTGAACCATGGCTCTTGATATTCTGGATTCCTCTAGATTGCTCGTCTTTTTTCCCCCTCATGACTAAAGTGATTTGACGTCCTCAGTCCTCGTCATTTTCTCTAGGCATGTTATCCTGCATGGTGTTTTGTCACATTGGGTTAGATCAGTCTGTTAATCAGGATCTGGGCTTTGACTGACCTTTCGGAGGAGAAGATGAAGATGTCACCACCCTACTGAGAAACAAGCTGATTTCTGGGCTTCCTGAAATCCAGGGAATCCAGGCTGGGGGCTTGGTAGGGTGGAGGTTGGGGCTCACTAAGTTTTTCCTTTTTAGGATTCTGCACGGATGAAAAAAAATATTTCTAAAGAGCGTGGTCAGGGAAGTTCACAGTAATGAAAAGCTTCAGTTCTTCTTAGATATTTATACAGATGGCAGAGAAGAGTCACAGAAAGCCATATACACAGTTAAAAATTTAGCATAACTACCACAGAGTATCATTTAAGGAGGAAAAAAGTTTCAAGGCCTTGCCATCAAGGATGAAATATGCCATGAGCATGAGAGAACAGTGGATTAAATACCCAGCTCTCATTAGTGCTAATGGGAGATGTTCCCGATAAAAGCCCTCTCTGAAATGTCAATGTGTTCTGCCTCCTCTTCAGAGGTAAACACATTCACAAGGCATTTGCTTTCCTTACCATATGACTGATTCATTTTCTCATATGGTTAGTCTTATTATTTATTGCCTTGGGAAGCATGCTAAGGGAAGATATAGTTTTGTTTACATCACAAAGGTCACCAAGAATTCTGCATTGACTTTATCCACATAATCTCAATCCAACAGCATCTTGACTTTGTGATTTCCTTAGCATTTTTGAAGATGTGCATGAAAACACACATACATAACTCCCCACGATGCCATGCACACGGACACCTACATGTAACCCATCCCCTCCACAACGCAGGCACAAAATCAAGTCCAGTGAGATTCTGAACATGCAAATTGCATTTAAATTTTCAGCTCCTTCTCATCAGTATTTTCCAAGTGCTAAACAGTACCATGGACTCAAGTCACAGCCGCCCATGTCACTAAGTTCAGACTGAAACATAATGTGGCCTAAGTGACAAGCTTGGCAGGGAAATCTCAAACATTTCATATGTCAGAGATCACATAGCTAGTACATATTTAATCTAAAATTGAAATGATTGTCATAATCCTTACATTACGTGTGGGGAAATGGGATGTATGTAAGTCATGTTTCAGACAGTTCGTATGTAAGATAAATATTTCAATCCCTAAATAAGATTTGACCAAGTGTAACATTAACTGCTGATATATCCATGGCTGAATAAGAAATTATTAATACCTATCATGATACTATGCAAATATATTCTAATATTAAATTTTATTTTGCTATCATTTGTCCATTAAACAGTTCGACTGTTATCAGCTGTTATTTTTACTGTCTGAAAAATACACAGTGAAATCTGTACAGAAGAGCTTTAAATAAATAACATTACTAAACAGTGATTCCAGCAAGTGATATTTTCTTCTGTTGCCTGGCTATAAAGCTTTGTAAACACACACACACGCACACATACACACATACACACACACACACACACATATACACACATACACACAACCTCAACAGGTTTCTGTTTGTGTTACTGTTAAGAAAATTGTATGATTTATCATCCTAAGAAGTTCTTTATTGGGTAAGCTAAGCAACAAGGACACCCACAACACCACTTTGTTTTAGTACCAGGATATTAGGCTTCTGCCATCTCCATTCTGTGGTGAATAATAGTAAAAATAACTTAAAATTCTGGCCTATATTCTATGGTAGAACATTTTCCTAGTGGCTCTTGTTTCAAGATTAGACTTTATTTCCCACTAATAATCATCTAAAGGAATTTTTGTATTTTTAGTAGAGACAGGGTTTCACCATGTTGGCCAGGCTAGTCTTGAACTCCTGACCTCAAGTGATCCACCTGCCATGGCCTCCCAAATTACTTGATCTGCCCATCTTGGCCTCCCAAAGTGGTGGGATGAGAGGCATAAGCCGCTGCACCTGGTTTCTTTTTTCTTCTTATGTGAAAACAAGATTTATCTGTGGGATATGTTTTGCTAAAATTGTATACATATCTCTCATAAAGATATTTATTACATAAGTAGTTACTCTTCAGTCATTTCCTCAGACCTGGAGGAGGAAATAATAGAAGTTTTTTCTTTATTAAATAATTTCTCCTGTAATGTGCACTATGGCCAGGGCCTCTTGGGCAACTTGGTGAGTCCAGCTGAAATAGGAGATGAAGTTACTGAACTCGGAGGGAAGGTTCTGAATGCACTCTCAATGCCTCATAGCAACTATACCTAACAAAAGCAGCATTTCTCCCCAAATTATTCTTCTGTAGAGCTCCTACATGCAAATATTTTAATAGTAAAATGTGTATTCAAATGGAGAAGACTGGCTTGAAGTAAATAGAGCAGTGATTACTATTTGACATAATATTGACATGGTGACTGTGATCCAAGCCTTCAAATGATTAAGAAGCTACTAGCAGAAATTATTAGCCACATAAAAAAAAAACAACAAAAAACCAGACAGGGTTTAACAGAATATTTGTTCTCACAACTCAGGAAGCAGTGATTGTGATAGAATCAGAACCTTCATCCTAACCCCTGTTCAAGTGATTTTATGATCAGTAAGGAAAGCACTGAGTGTCTATGTGTGTGTTTGTGTAGTGGTTCATTCTTTTTAAAGTCACAACACTACCTTGTAGCATTTTACTGCTTGACTTTAGCAGATTTATGGATGTTTATAGTTTTAAAAGATAACTGAAAAATCCATAGGCCTAGGGTGCCTGACCCGTCACATCCATTGGGCAGCCAAGTAGGGAGGCGAGAGAGAGAGTGGGAGCAGAACAACTTGGGGTGTTGTGTTTCTGGTGGCCCTGAGGTCCTGTCTGAAGTGTCCAGAAGCAGTGCACATCATAGGGATTGATTTCACCAGCAAAGTGCTGACTTCCAAGAGCTTTGATGCTTAGAGCATCTACAGCCACACAACCTGCACCTGCTACACCCCATCTCATCTGAATGCTTTCAGAGGTTTAGGTCCAAATGCAATCATTTTGTGTTCTTCTTAAGGTAGTGTATTACTGTGCACACTATTGTCTCAATATAATTGTATCCTTTATTCATTCATTCATCCATTCTAGGGGAAGAAGAAATTCAAGCTGTGTCCCTCCAGAATCTTGTCACAATTAGAAAACATAAAATACAGTGTTGTGCAAAGACGGAGAACAAAAGAACCCAAGATCCGGTTAGATTGAGTCTGAAATGTTTTAGTGGTTGTGAATAGAAGGGCTTTCTTGCAAGCAGCAATGCCCCTTCCCTGGCCCTGCATGAGCCCAGTCTGCAGGGGCCATTAACTGTGCCCTCTGCAGCAAGATTCTTGGAGGAGAGCAGAAAATGTTTGTCTGCTCCCGGCATACATTGGCAGGTTTGGTCTATAGTTTATCACTGTTTCACATGGGCAGCTAATTTCTGAGAGTGGAATGCTGAAAGGCTTCATGGGCCAGCATTTCAGAGGCTGTGAGACCAATTCAACAGGAGGAAAGCACCTGAGCTCCCAGTGCCAACAGCCTGCCTGTGCCTGTGTTGGGAGTGTTTCTGGAAATGGCTTCCATGGAATACAGCACAGAGTGGCTCATGAAGTTGAATCTAGGAAAGGGGAAAAACTTTCACCATCATAAGAAACGTAATTTTTCTCATCTTATTGGTTCAGCAATATTTGCTTTCAACTGTTTTTAGCACCCCAGGGAAAATCATCATACCACAACTGGGTGTAACAATTTGGTAAATGAGCTGTTGAAAACAGTGTGCTAACCATGGCAGGGGTTGGATGATCCTTCACACAAAGCATCTAGCAGCGTGCAGAGTCCTTCTCGAGAAAAGTTTCTGAGATCACTTTCCACGCTGGTTACTATAAAGAATTTTACCTAGGCATTGTGCCTACAGACTAAAGTTCAGTGTTTCCAAAACGAAAGTCTCCTTTGACTAAAACAATTGATTCATTCTACTCATTCACTCAACTTGTTGAGCACCTACTTGGAGATCAACACTCCTCTCAAGGGAATAGAGCAGCAAATGAATTATGGACTTACATTTTAGATGGGGAAGATAAGCAGTAAACAAGTACAAGATAAAATATACAAGTTTATGCTAAGTACCAATAATGAAGTAAGCCAGAAAGGAAGGTAAGGAGTGTCACGGGGCTTGCCAGTTCAGATGTGTGGCAGGGAAATATACTAGAGAGGTGAAACCTGGGTCAAAGTCCAAAGGAGGAAGAGGATCAAGCCCTCTCAATTTAAAATCTGGAAGAACATTCCAGGCAGAACGAAAAGGAGGCCCTAAGGAGGCAGCGTGTGTGGTCCATTCCAGGAGCATCAGGGAGACAAGAGTGGTGGAGCAGAGCTGGGGGAGCAGTGGGAGATCAGAGCAGAGAGACAGTGGGAGGGTCTGATCACATAGGGCTTGGTGGGTGCTGTGTGGACTGTGTGAGTGAGATGGGAAGCAATTTGAGGGCTTAAAAAAGGGAGGAACACAGTGAGGCCAACATCTCATGAGGACCTCCAGCAGCTGTGCTGAGAATGGCATGAAGGGGAGTGAGTGTAGAGTCAGAGGCTGTTGCAATAACCTGGCAAGTGATGATGGTTGTTAGGACCTGCACAATAGCAGTGAGGAACTGGGTAGATTCTGGGTATTTATTTTAAAGTTAAAGCCAGTGGGATTTGTGGCCATGTTACATGTTATTTGCAATACCATGGAAGACATGGGGTGTGAGAGAAAGAGGAGGCAATGTTGACTCCAAGATGTTTGCCCTGAACTCCTGGAAAGATAGAGTTGTTGAGATGGGGCAACTTAGATGAGAGATCAGCAGATAATGATGAGCTTTGGACATTTTAAGTTTGAAATGCTTTTTAAATATTCAAACAGAGATCTTGAGTAGACAGTTGGATGCATGCATTGGAATTCAGGTCCAGTCTAAGGGATTATTTGGGAGATGTTACGGTGTTTAAAGCTGTAAGACAAGATGAGATTGCCCTCACTTACAGTGCCAGCCTTAATGTCTTCCTGTACATCCTTACTAAGAGTGGGTTCAGTGCCCCCGGAGAGGGTTTTACTTCAAAAGGCACCGTGCTTAAATGCATCAGGCGGCCCCAGGGGCCATGGATCCAGCTTCTCTCAGGGAGGTGTGAATATTCAGGAGGTCTCTTCCTTCCCAAGGCAAGAGTGTGAAAGTCGGCCTGTTGTCCACCTATGGGGTTAGGAGGAAGTTAAATGGCATCGGTTTGAAATTAACTTGAAGATAAGGTTTCCATGATGTCTAAACCTAGATGCCTTTTGGTCATCTTTTTTTGGAGGATGTGCTGGTGAAAATGACACAGATGTCTTCAGAAAGTTCTTCATTGCAAAGTAGTCAGAAATATCCTTACTGGAAAGGAACAGAAGGAAACAGAGAATCCAGGGCGCCTTCCTGGCACATGTACGCTGAGACATGTCCCTGCTTGTGATCCTGTAGCACTCACACTCTGGTACATGCTGAGGGTTTTGTTGTAGGCCTCATGCAGGGTAGCCTAAAAGGACTGGAGAGCCAACGTCCTGGGGGCAGGCCTCTGCCAATGACAAGTGGGAATGGGAGCATCAATACCCCAGCTGCCTACCTGCCAGGTAACGTAATTCTGAAGTGTTCTGACCACTGACTCACAGAGGAGTCCCCAGTGGGCTTAGGTCCCAGTTGCCCACAGAGGACCCCTGCTCATGAACACACTAGTTTCTCTGCCTCCCCTTCCCTATTCTCTGACCAGTGCTTCCTGGGACCACCTTTAAATAAAGCTCTTGCACTCAAATCCTGATCTCAGTTATATCACAGGTTCCCAGCAGCACCCCCAGTGATGTACTTCTTTCTCTAGACATAAATCCGCCAAAAGTACCATTGGTGTTACATGAGTTCCATGCTCAAACACCCCAGAATGGTTCCTAATTTTCCCACTGTGTCTTGATTCTTCTTCTGAGTTCTTCAGGTTGTTGATTATCAGGTCCAGCTTCACAGGTTATCTCTGCATGGCGACACATGTGTGACCCACACAGGCTGCTCTCCCTGGTCCTTCATGTCCTTACTGCTTCCTCCCTTGGTAGAGAATGCCCCTGATACAAAAGGCCTGACCAAATCCAAGAGCCATTCCTTCAGGCTTAGCTCAAGCTTTCTCTAACTGCTGTTCCTACTACAGTGACTCTTGTCCCCTGAGATTCTACTGAACTCACTCAGCATGAAAAGTCTTGATACCAAGGAGTGCTCCCTAATTCATGAATGAAGAACAGATTTTATTGTGCATCCCACCTGTGAACCACTGGAGGTGACTGTGCTGGGAAGGATCCTGAGCTAGCCTTTGGGATCCCTAGTATCAATTAGTGACATCTGCTCTTTGGTGAGCAGTAGCCAATGCAACAGGCATTTGCTCAAATTACTTCATATGCTATTTAGTCTTAACTGTCTCACTTGATTATAAGCACCTCAGGCTGGTGATTCTATTGTACGTAGTTTCTTTCTCCTTTGTGCCTATCCAACTTATCATTCTAAACGTAAATTCATTAATCGAAACTTAAAGTTGAATTATGAGGTTCCAACATACACACACATGAGCATACACACAATGTGTCAAGAACCAGTGCCACCACCAAACACCACACAGCTGCAGCTGAAAATGCATCTCTGTTGGCTGTGAGCTTGTAGTTAACTATGTATGCATTCAAATATAAAAGATTTTCAACCATTTTTTTTTGTTCTTGTCCTTGAGCATTGTGCTATACAGACCTTCCTTTTGTGCCATATCATATTTTACTATCAACCAGTGCCTCCTAGCCAATTTTTTAAAATCACAAAATAAATCAATACAGAATGGGTGTGTACACGTATTCTTTTAGGATACAATTTGAACTATTCTGGTCATTTATGAACTGAAGTTATATGTCATTCTTTGGACTCAATTTGGCAACATCAGTGGACAATAAGACTTGATTTTGTTTTTCAGGTCACAGAGGAAACTCTAACCAATTTCATGCTTTATTTAGGGAATGGCTTTTTTTTTTTTTTTTTTTTTGGAAAAAACATAATAGTAAAAATCTAACACATTCCTATATTCTTTTCCTGAACTTCCAGTGTGGTTTGTGGAAATGTGATTCATGATGACATATTAAATATTGAAACTAAAGTAAGATTAATTGAAATTTATAGGGCAGCTGTTCCTAATTTACTGTCTAGCACACAATTTTTAGCATGCTGCATAGATAACGAAGGACTGCCTACATCCTCCTGTTTTATGAAAGCCTAGTATTAAAATTAAACTTGCTAACATTAAAGAAAAAGAAGGTGCCGTGTCACCCAGACTCAAACTTCCCACTTGGCTATGAATGGTGACTGAGGGGCAGTCCAAGGAATGCATCAGCGTGAGGCATGACTGTGTATGTGGGCAGCTGTAAGCTTTGCTTCTGCCATTCAGCTTTCCGGAATGAACACGCATGATCAGGAAAGGAAATTAACAGTGTTTCTGCCTAAAATATGTGCTTACTGGGTAAAATGCTTTATATATGTTTTCTTAGTCTTCTCAGAAGCTTTATGAAAGTGGTGCTATGTACTCTTTTTGACCCAAGAGGAATCTTCACTGTAGGAGGGTTAGATCACATGTAAAGTTTCCACAGCTAGTGAGAAGTGGAGCTGAGCATAGATGCCATTTGTCTTGGCCTCCAAAGTTCATGCCCTTCAGACACAGCCAGCCCCATGGCCACAGCATCCTATGTTATCAAAAAGCCTTGGGTTTCCAGTCCAGGAAAATTGTGTCAATTATCCATGCCTAAATTGCCATTTGTTCTATTAAAATTTTATTTGAGTCAGAACTATCTAGGTTCCTCAATATGCAGTTGAACTTGATATACTATTTCGTTCGGAACAGCCTTTATAGTTCTGGTTTCTAGAAGGAATCCTGGGAATCCTGCTATAAGTCCTAACACCAAACTATCCACTAGTCAACAGCTGCATGAAACAGTTCAATTTACTTATTGCTCAACTTCATCTGGAGCAATCTTACTTGCCTAAGAAATGTTAACTTTGTCTGGAACCCAAACAATCAAGTACGATTTTTCTTAAGCATTTTTTTTTTTTTTTTTTTTTAGATGGAGTCTTGCTCTGTCGCCCAGGCTGGAGTGCAGTGGTGCGATCTCGGCTCACTGCAAGCTCTGCCTCCCGGGTTCACGCCATTCTCCTGCCTCAGCCTCCTGAGTAGCTGGGATTACAGTTTCTTGAGCATTTTTAAATTGTCTATGTAAATCCAAAATATCCAAAAATCAACCCCTAGAGCTTAATTCGATGGAGGAGCCTCAGGTTTCAAGTGCTGATGATTGTGCCCTCTTGGTTGTCTTCACTGTACTGTGGCCAGCCTCCCAGTTCAGCTGTACTCCAGCCACTGCCAAAGTCATTGACTTTGCACAGGTATAACCTGACCACATCTTCTTGAGTTGCAGTGTTTGCTTCCACTTTTTGTCCCAGGACTTCTCAGAAACAATGTGTAAATGCGAGGGTGTCAACATGTGATGGGGCACCATTGACCAGGAAGGATGGGAGGAGTTATTGGATAAATGGCCCCCTCTATCCTGTCTCCATGTGTCCAGCTCCCATGCCCCATAGTGGTGACCAGCTTGCCATTGCATCCTGGACTAGCCATCCCCATTTGGCTCCCACTCCGGTGCCCTGGAACCACAACCCAAAATACACCACAGGCACACTAGCTCTTGTCACAGCCTGGACTTTGGAGGGACCCAGGGTAAGACATTTACCATAAGTGAATCTATAAACTTTCTTTTTCTCACCAAGGATTGTGTGGGAGGGGGAACTAGGAAAACAACAGTTGCCCAAATAAAAGATGCAAATTTTAAAACAAAATTTGGGAAAGCAATTAGCATTTTAAAAAACAGAACCTTTTTTAAAGAGAAGATTTCTCTCATATCCATGTGACTTTCCCTTTTCACAATGCCTGACAAAAGTTTTACATTTTTTTCTTATTGCGCAATTAGCTTTGTCATCCAGGGCATGCCAAAATCGGCCTATTTTTGTAATCAGTTTTTGATTCCAGTCAGCTTAGGCAAGAGACAATATGGGAGACATGCTGTTCATAGCAAAAGGAAGACCCTTCATATTGAATATGGCAGCAAGGTAACCAAATGTCGCATGTATGACTTTCTCATAACACAGTGAGGAAAATATTCTGCCTTTCCTGTCAAGAATAAGATAACTGCTTATCCTGTTCTCAAAAGGACCACAGGATTCAGAGCTGAGACAAGCTAGAAAAGGGTATTCCTTTAAAAAGCCTTTATCCTAGGTATTTCAGTGATGTTTTCAGATTATGTAAATTTTTCACAGCCACTCCCATCATATCTACCAATTTATTAAAATAACTGTTTATCTTACCATTGCCGCTGCCACTGCATACAATTCTCTCATCCTCTCCCTTTGTCCTTCTTTCTCTTTCACTGGCCTCTGTCTTTCCTCCACCTCAGTTGTTAATACAATATGCCCTCCTAGACATTTTCACTCTTCCCAGGCATAAACTGGCAACAAGGAGTAGAAAATACAGCTTGGTGCATTTCTGAGCAGCCTTCATTACACATTAAAGGACTGCAATTACTAGTTGAGAAACATGGCCCTGATTCATAAAATCTCATAAAGAAATATTAAATTGCATGCAGACCCTCTTAAGGTGGAAAGGAGGATGAAGAAAATGTAAAAACTGGTGAACAAAATAAAAAACAAAAAAACCCATGATTTGATTAATGGGGCACTCTATTCAAGGGTCCAGCTTGGGTTCCAGAAACCCCCATATTGTTATTTCTAGGGACTATAATTTCTTTTCTGATAAAAGGCAAATTTTGGTAGTAGGAGACACTAGGGCCCTTTTTAGTGATGAGACCAAATTGGCTCCCCATCTGCTGTTTCCCACTGAATTCCTGAATATATAGATGGCAGTCACATCCACTGTTGGGTAAGGGCTGGCCAGGATGTAACTGCGGCACACAGAAATGTTTCAGACCCAAATATAAAGCATAATATTTAAAGTAAGTATTCCTAAAATGTCAAGATTTCCACCAAAAAAAAAAAAAAAAACAAAAACAAAACCCTTGCAAGTTTAGGATTATTTGCTTTATGGAGTTCAGCTATGAAATAGATACATGTTCAGGAGCTCATTTGTTTAATAATAGAATAAAAGTTCACGTGCGCCTGATGCATGCACACCACTAGGCTAGTCACTGAGAGAAAACAGTTCTTGACCTCATGGTGCTGACGGTTTAATAATAGAGAATTGTAGTGTACCCCCAAAAATTGTAAATCAAACATTTAAATATACTCTGGAATATCTTTCTCCTTCCCCCTCTAATCTGCCTTCCCTTTCTCCCCACAGGCAACCATTAAAATGTGTTTAATATGCATTATTTTAGTTGCCATTTGTTCTTAAAATAATCATTTCATTTAGAAATAGTTTTAGGCTCACATAATTGAAAAAAATAGTATATAGAGTTCTCATGTGACTCAGCTTTTCCCAGTGATAACATCCTACATAACCACAGCACAATGATCAAAACCAAGGTATTGACATTGACATTGACATTGGAATAATGCTATTAACTAAGTTACAGACCTTATTTTGACTTTTGCCCAGTATATTAGTCTGTTTTCATGTTGCTGATAAAGACATACTCAAAACTGGGAAGAAAAAGAGGTTTAATTGGACTTAAAGTTCCACATGGCTGGGGAGGCCTCAGAATTATGGCGGGAGGCAAAAGGCACTTGTTACATGGTGACGACAAGACAAAATGAGGAAGAAGCAAAAGCAGAAACCCACGATAAACCCATCAGATCTCGTGAGACCCATTAACGATCACAAGAAGAGCCCAGGAAAGACCCGCCCCCATAATCCAATAACCTCTCGCCAGGTTCCTCCCAGGACACATGGGAATTGTGGGAGTTACAATTTAAGATGAGATTTGGGTGGGGGCACAGCCAAACCCTATCACCCACTTTTATAAGCACTCTGTCTTTTTTCTTTTTTTTGGGTATAGAGTTGTATAAAATTTTTTATAACATATGTGGATTCATGTAACTAACACCACACTTAGGATGCAGATAATCCAAAATTAACTCAATTATGCTACACATTTATGGTTCTAACTACCACCAACACTAACCCTGACAACCACAGATCTGTTCTCCATCACTACACTTTGACAGTTCAAGAATGTTATATAAATGGAATTATATGGTGTGTAACATTTTGAGATTAGGTTTTTTTCATTTGGCATAATGCCTTTGAGATCTACCCAAGTTGTTGCATATATCAATCATTCATTTCTTTTTATTGCCGAGTAGTTTCACTGTATAAATGTACAAGTTTGTTTATCCATTCACCCTTTGTAGGACATTTGGATTGTCTCCAGGCTTTTGTAATTATGAATATACTGCTACAAATATTCAAATACAGGATTTTGTGTGAACATAGGTTTCCTTTCACTGGAATAAATAACTATAAGTGGGATTGCTGGTTTACATGATAATTGCATGCAGAACACTGTAAGACATTGGCATTCTTGGCATTTGTTTTTGCATGTGTTCTGTTGGCATGCATTTTTTTTATTCAATGGTATTTTGTTAAAAATATTTTCCTTTATTTTTTCACACAGCGCCATGATTTTAAGATCCATGGGTATTGCCATGTGTATGTCTAATTCACATAAAGGTTTTATTTAAACTGCTGCATAGTACTTCAAAGAAGCTCTCTACTTCAAAGAATTCTGTAATAAGTCATTTTGTGAAGTAAATGATTCTTTGGAAATGTATGCACTCCACAAATAATTTGTTTAGTGAATTTAGATTTCTGCTTCGTGGGTTTCCTTAATATGGTTGTTATCTTTATTGCCTCTGGGCTTGCTTCATGGTTTTATTCATAGATGAAAACATTATCAGGTACTGACAGCAGTTATCTGAGTTTAGACCTAGGTCATGTCTACAGTCCAGTTCCTATGTTGTCTAAAATTTTTTCAGAGTTAATAGCAGTAGAGCTGACCCTGCCATGCATGGACAGTTTCATAGGCTGAGGCTTCTCTTGTACACTGCTATCCATCTCTAAAGAGCTGATCCCAAGCCTATGGATGAAGGACCCAGAAACAGCATGAAGTCATCCAGGAACAGTATCTACATTAGCAAAGGACCCAGGAAAATTAGCTCAAGGTGCTTGATTTTCACACAGGACTACAGGTCACATAACCCCAGTCCTTCAGACATGTGTCTGAGGGAAATTTCATTTTTTAGTGTGACTTTCTCCTGTGGAAGATAGTAATTCTAACAATGGCCCACACATTATCTGTATATGTACACCTGCACCCACACACATCTCAGGCCATAAGGTCATCAGTTGCTTTATTAAAATTACTTTAAAATTCTGAAATGCACAGGTATGTGAGGTTAGTCTTTATGACAGCATGCAGTTGGGAGTGAAGAGAGGGGTCCAGGAATATTGCTGCAAGTTTGCCCAGATCAACCTTGAGTATACATCAGAGGCACCTGGAGGGCTGGTTAAAACACTAAGTGCTGAGCCCTTCTCTCAGAATTTATGATACAGTAGACCAGGGATAAGAATCAAGAATTTGCTGATGCTGCTGGTCTGAGGGCCACAGATTGAGAAACTGTTATAGATGGAGATGTTATCACGACCCAGCCCTAAGCTCCAATTATGTCTTATTAATATGTGCACTCATGCCAGTTCTCCTAATTTAATTTATATCCTCCAGACATGCTAAGGACTTCCATAAATGTAGTTGTGAAGTCATTTACCCCATATGTAGCAGCAGACACTTCTCTTCTTCTATGTAATCACCTCATAGTGATTACCAAACACTTGAGCTTCACCATTCTAGGTTATTCAGTCCTCTCTGACATCTCTCAAGTAATGTCCTCTATGTTTATAACTTAGGTTTGTTTAAGTAGTAGGTCTTTTTGTTTCCTTCTTTCGTTTTTCTCTATTAAAATTGTATAGTGATGTCAGAAACACGGCAGACTAGGAAACTCCAGATCCTTGTTCTCTCAGGGGAACATTAAATAAACAACTAGACTGGCTAAAATAATTTTATAGGAGCTCTGGAAATCAGTCAAAGATCTACAGCAACCAATATCCCCATTAAGAGAAAACTACATTTAAAATACTACAAAATTTCATGACATTTTTACTCACTTTTGCCCCATCCCCTCTTTGATGTGGTGTAATACAGTTTGGGGAAAGCAGTGCTCCAGTCCCCAGCTCCTTTCTACAAACCAAGAGTGCGAATGAGACCAAATTTGTAACATTCTACCTTGTCTGGGGACATCCTCAGATAATGGTCTCTGTGTCACCTAACTCAGCACTCAGACATCGAAAAGTGGCACAGCTTGAATTTCAGGCTAGCAAAAGCCATGGGAGGCTATTGGTATAACTCAAGAAAATTGCAAGGGGACTACATACCCACAGATACCTGAGGCCAGAGATTACTGATTGAGAAATACAATAGAACAGCTAAGATCATGAGAAAAAAAGGGGTGAAACTCCTAGGGAAATTAAGAGTTTTAAAAGCAGCCATGTATATGGGGGAATCAGAATAAAGCATATGCACAGGCCCAAGGTAGAGGCATGTCCAGAAAAGGCCTGAGGAGACTTTAAGTCTTCAGGTTGAGCTGATTAGTAAAGTTCTTTCCCTCCATAGAGCCAGTTTGCAAAGATGGAGGGGTGGGTATTTGTTCAAATGCCCAATTTTCAACAAAAAGGCAGAAGGCATACAAAGACACAGACAAACATGGTCAATTCAATGGCACAAAATAAATCTCCAGAAACCATCCCTGAAGAAACACAGGCATCAGACTTACTAAACAAGACTTTAAAATAACTACCTTATATGTGCTTAAAGAGCTAAAATAAAATTAGAATATCATGAAAGAGATGAAAATTTTTAAAAAGAGAAATCCTGGAGCTAAAAAATATAATAAATGAACTGAAAAATTCACCAGAGGTTCAACAGCAGACTCAAAACAGGTAGAATAAATCAGCAAACTTGAATTCAGGTCATTTGAAATTGTCAAGTCTGATGAAAAAAAAAAAAGAAGAAGAAAAAAAGTGAATAGAGCCTGAGGGACTTATGAGACATCATCACGCAAACTAATACACATATTATGGAAGTTCCAGTAAAAAAAATGAAAGAGAGAGAAAGGAATAGAGGGATTACTTGAGGAAATAATGGCCAAAAACTTCCCAAATTTCAGGAAAGATATGTGTATACAAATACAAACAGCTGAATGAACTCCAAGTATGATAAACTTAAACCCATAGCAAGACACATTATACTCAATAAGATAATTAACACTTTTCTTAGCTGAAAGCTTGCAGACAGATGGCAGTGGGATGATATATTTAAAGAACTGAAAGGGGGAAAAAACTGTCAAATAGGAATTCTATATCTGGCAACACTGTCCTTTTTAAATGAGGGAGAAATTAAGACACTACTAGGTAAACAAAAGCTGAAGAAGTTCCTTGCAACTAGATATGTCCTACAAGAAATTTTAAGGGAGTCCTTCAAATTGAGGTGAAAGGATGCAAGATGGTAACTTGATGCCAGATGAAAGAATAAAGGTTTCTGGTAAAAGTAAATACATGAATAAATATAAAAAACATTATAATGTGTTTGGTAACTCCAGCTTTTATTTTTCTACAGGATTTAAAAGGTAGATCCATAAAAATAACTTAAATATATGTTAGTGGGTATACACTATATGAAGATATAATTTGTGACATCCATAATATAAAGTGAGTGAGTACAGTTGTAAAAGAGTAGTTTTTGTGTGTGATTGAAATTAAAGTTTTGTTATAACTTTAGGATGTTATATATAATCCCTATGGTAACCAAAAAAAGAAAATCTATAGACTATACACAAAAGGCAACAAGAAGGTAATCAAAACATGTTACCACAAGAAATCAGCTAAATACCTAGGAGGGCAGTAATAGAGGAAATAATGGACATTATAGCTAAAAGACATACACAAAACAAATAACAAAATGATAATTGTAAGTCCTTTCTTATCAGTAATTATTTTTAAATATAAATAGATAAAACTCTCCCAATCAAAAGACACAGATTAGTAGAATGGATTTAGAAACCAGCATCTAATTACATGCTGTCTATAAGAGACATATCTTATATCTAAGAATAGATTGAAAGTAAAAGAATAGAAGATATTTCATTCATACAGTAACCAAAAAAGTGTAGGGTTGGCAAACTAATATTATACAAAATATTATAGATTTTAAGTATAAAACTGTTATAAGGTACAAAAAAGGACCTTATATAATGATTAAAGGGTCAGTTTATCAAAAAGATATAACAATTATAATGTATATGCCTCAAGCATCAGATTGCCTAAATATCTGAAGCACTGACAGAATGTAAAGAAAGAGCTGACATTCCTACAATAATAGTTGGAGACTTCAATACCGGACCTTCAGTAATGGATAAAGCACTAAACAAAAGATTAACAGGGAAATAGAGTATTTGAACAATATATACCCACTTAGACTAAAATACATCTATTGAACTCCACCCAGCAACAGTAGAATACACAATCTTTTCAAATACATGAGATATTCTCTAGAACAGACCATATGTTAGGATACAAAACAAGTCTCAATAAATTTACAAGGTCTGAAATTGTACAAAGTATCTTTTCTAATCACAATGGAACAAAACTAGAAATCAATGGCAGTAGAAAAACTGGAAAATTCACAAACATGTAGAAATTAAACAACATACTGTTAAATAATCAATGGCCCAAGAAGAAATCACAAGGAATATTAGAAAGTATCTTCAGGCAAATAAAAGTAGAAACACAACATACCAGGGGCAGGAGGCAATGGGGAGTTATGGTTTAATGTGTACAGTTTCAGTTTGGGGTGATGGAAAAGTTCTGGCAATGGATGGTGGTGATATTTGCACAATAGTGTGAATATACTTAATACCACTGAATTGTACACTTGAAAATGATTAAAATGATTAAAATATAAAATTAAA